>NC_053159.1:65613764-65835764 GCF_016835505.1 Polypterus senegalus | reverse complement strand
AAGCAGACAGTTAGCCTGAAATGGCAGAAGCAGTGGTTTGGGGATGGTTCTCATTTTATTGGTACCTTGAAGACACTTTAACTTCTCCTTGAACTTCAGATAGCAGCAAATCAAGAAAATGACACCAAGCAGAAGAGGGGCCAACATGATAAAGATCTGTCCAAGAGGTTTTGGTTGCACTAGGGAACAGCAACAAAGGGTACAACTTAATCATGATATGCATGTTAAGACCACAGACACTAAATAAGAAAAAAGAAGGAACAAATTTGGATAATATAACAGTCATTTATAAGCTTTTACCATGTTTTAGGTTCTACGATCTTTGACAAGCTCTGAAGACATAGAGATGGTTCTTGCTACATAACATGGTACCAGATCTGCCAAATGTACATATGCTAAGATGTACGCCATCCCACAAGGCTGATGTTCTGCCACCTACTATCTAATCCAAAGACATCAGTACAGCAATCTTCTTATATAATATGCTACCGTGGCTGTTCGCTTGTCTGTCCAGGATTTGAAATCACCTGTAGCCCAAAACTGTTTGACCAATTGACCTGAAATTTGGTACACATATACTATGTGATGTCTGTTATCCACTTTCGGGGTGATGATTGACTTACAAGGATATTCCTCTTTTTATTTTATTGCAGAATGAACTTTCGGCAGTGGCCAGTAGGGCGGCTGTGTGGAACAAGCGTACAGGCGCCGTACTCATCCCTACCACTTTTGCCGTCACTTCCCCTACCTCTTCATATCTGAAATCATTCCTGAGGCAGATAGATGACTTAAATGCCAGCTTAAGTGAAAAATTAAAGGAAACGTACTAAGTAACTGCAACACAAACTCTGACTTAATCAGTTGTAACGCGAAAAGATGCCAACGAAAGAAGAGAAGAAGTGAGCCGCTAGGGTTGAAAAAAGAAGAGCTGCTTAGGAAGCAGCAAGCGCATCAACCTCTGAGCAAATGAATGCTAAACATACAGAGAAAGAGGATGAAAACTAGGAATGCTCAATTCAAGTGTATTCATGGCACATTATCGTGCAGTGCGCCATTACTGGTTAACTACATTATATATGACGTAATTGCTCAACATCTACAGCACCCTGCATACAGGAGTACAAATAAAGTATGCAAGATTTGTTTTTGGACACCCGGTCTTCATATACCTGTATTTTATACAACTAAACATACAGAGGAGTCAAAATTAGTTTGTACAGAGGGTCTTGGGGACCCTCTAGTGGTCATGGTCCCTGTGCAATGCATACTTAGCATACCCGCTAATTGCAACCTCACTTCACAAATCACAGGGCTCCATTGTTGTGGTATGTCTGCATGTAGAGCTACAATGACGGAAAGCCATTTTGGACATAAATGTTTAAGAGCTTACACACATTAAAATATGCATTTTATTTATTAGGGATTCATTTCAATTGTTGAGAATTTCATAAAATGCATACTTTTTGCCTTTTTACATTATAAAATATGTACTAGACGAACTGAGCACACAATACGTTACCAGTGAAGACAAACTGTTCACTGTAACACACTTAATGATGAATCCCAGTGTCTGCTTTCACCCTCGAGATGTTGGGGGCTAATTATCCTGTGTAGGTAATGGCATTTGTTCATTTACAACTGTAAGGGTCAGGAATTCAGTCTCCAGGTTTATGGAAGTCACACTTGACAACTCCATGTTGGGATAAAGTAAAGAAGGAGTGCATTGCAGCAGGCCCATTAAAGCCACAGATTCAGGGGTAACAACTTTACTACAAGCTCATTAGCAAAACAGTGTAACTAGTTACAGCTGAAATTCTCGTAATCACATTACAGTTACTGACTAAACCAGAATTTTCTTACTTACACTCCTCATATGTTTCAAAGTAAATAATACATAAATGTTGTGAATGTCTTGAAGGACTGATATTCCATTTTACATTAAGAAGAAGATTAGTGTGGCTACACGATTTGGCGTCCACATGCTATTTGCTCTGCACATATGCACTAATGTCACATCGGTGTACAGTACACCGAATTTCATGCCTCTGCCAGATCTGTACCAGAGATGTATGTTATTTTATGATATTATATAACAGCTCGTTTTACTTCAGGATTGTAAGGATGTCGACTTTGTCTTTATTAAGAGATCAGCTTTCGAGCCTTCCTTTGAAAGACAATAACTTTTCAGTTTCACAACACATTGAAAAAACACGAAACAAGAAATGAACTGAATTCGACTTCAAAGAAGACAGCGTAGAGAAGTGTAATTCTGAGAGCTTTTACAGTATATTTAAACATATGAGGGCTACATTAACAGTTCTGTTTATTGTGATACACGGCCTCTTGATCAACGAGCTCTTAAGAAATTGGATTTACAGAAACAAAAAAGTTTTCAATATCCAATCAAACAAAAATATGGCAAGTGTCAGATGTGGTAGAATATATCAGTGAATCCTGACAAGCGTTTCGATTGTTTTGTCACAGCCCTTTAATGTTCCAGTGAAAGAGGAGAATTCTGTGCACAAGGAAGGTAGCTGAATACTGTAATTGTTATTCAATGTAAGATGGTTAATTACAAAATGTAAATACTTTCTTTTTCATTGCCATGTGCCTTTATCAATGACATAAAGAGCACTGAGATGATAGAGATGCAGACACACAAGCATATTGATTGTTTTACACAATAATACTGCAGAGAGTCGGCCTGACCTGATTCAAAAAGTGCTGTTGTCTGCTGGTCGCTACACTATGGAGGAATATTTCAGACATACATAAATAAATAAATTAATAGATAGATAGATAGATAGATAGATAGATAGATAGATAGATAGATAGATAGATGTGTTGTGAAATGTAACAATGAATAAGTATATAAATAAATAATGAATTAATAAAAACTCAATGATATTTGAACATACTTACTGTAAATGTGTCATGAAATAGGTTTTTTCTCACCTATTTCCTTATGCATTTATTTCATTATTTCTTCATTTATTTTTTCCAGTGACACCTCAAGCAACATGAAGTATGCCTTGAAATTAAAACTGTCCTTTCACACGTCAAAGTCTAGCGAGTAACATTTTTTGATTCGCAAATTGTCCATACCGAACACATAAATCCTTGGCCGTCAAGTGTTACATTTATAGGCAGACACCACACATCAGAAGCAGACTTCTGAGAAGATGAAAATTTCAGAGCTTCTTGAACTAAAGTAGCTGCTTTGTGCTGTAAATCTGGCCATTGTTTTCAGGCACTCGCACGGTCACAACGTTCAGCATGCACTTTGCTTGCCTCAGGAATCCTGTGGCTTATAAGCGCCTGCAAAGCTGCAACCTGCTACCGATGATTCACCAATCAAAGCAGAGCACTAGCTAGAGCCCGCCTTCTCAATTTTGATTGGTGGCAGTGACAACTTTCTTTTCAGGGTGTATTTCACATTGTGCGAGGTGTCACTGAAATAAATAAAGAACAAAAGAATTAAATAAATGCATAAAGAAACAACAAAAAACATTTATTTCTGCTCACATTTCATTATCTTATTATTTGTTTATTGTCATGGCACTTTTATGTATTTGTGCACGTATTTATTAATTTAATTTTGTTTGAAAAATTCCCCCTTTATACCCTAACAATCATTTTACTGTTTACCGAGTCCATGTTTGCAAGTGTTCCAGTGGTTAAGTCCATTTTAGTGTTTCTTATTAAGAATCCTTTTTGTGTGTGGCTTAATTGATTGACTGCTTAATTCACATTAAGATACTGAATGGTCTTTTGGGTAATTTGTAATATAGTGACTTTTTCCAAGAAGTAATGCTGTTATAAATTGAGAGAAGTAATTAGAACTTTGTAATGGATTACTTACTTTGAGTAAGAACCCCAGCTCTGCAGAAGACTAGCGGAGCTTCATGTCATTTCCAACCTGAGCCCTTCATCTCACGCTGCCACATGCCCACCTTCAGGGTGTTAGCATTTGAAATCCTGTTAAGCCACTCTTTCTATATTTGCCGAAAGTCGAACAGTCACATTTTTCTATTTTTTAATACTGAAAAATACAATTTAATGTCAGAGCTTGTAGTACAGGGTGTTTGTACCATGTTAGCCATAATGAATGTAGCGAGAAGTCAAGCAAAATGACACCTTTTATTGACTAACTAAAGAGATTACAATATGCAAACTTTCGGGACAACTCAGGCCCCTTCATCAGACAAGATAACATTAAGGCTTGAACCAAAGCCAGCTATCTGTGCCAGAAAACAGAATGTCAGAGATGTCACCTACATAAAAGAGTACGTCTCACTTTTAAATTAGAGAAAGTTAGCTTAGCAAAATGCATGCTTTTTCAAACTGCTGACACTGGTAAATCTGTCTGTTTCAATCACGGTGAACCCTGTTGTCCTTCTTCATCAGACATTCTAGCCTTCACATCCGTCTTTCTTTGTGGCTCTCGTTTCCATTGTTCATCAGACATTGCAGATGCCAGATGTTATTATGGTTGGGTGCGGACACTGGACATTTTGCCATTTTATATAATCTGTATATAGAAAGAAGTTACGACTGTTCCACTTTAAGTAGTAATAATTTGCTCCTCGTAACCCTGAGCCCTGTATTCCAGAATCCAATGATGATACAATTTCATTAAAAGATAACCTGGCAAATGCATGCACTTTATCTTTTGTGCTTGTGTGTGAAATCTTTTAAACTAGTCAGAGACCTGCTATATATTCAGCACTCTTCGCCTCAGTGGCTGTGATTGGTTTGCTTGCGTTAACATGTGACACGAGACTGGCGTGATATTTTTCATATCAAAATAAGATTAGTTTCACATTTTAAGTCTTGAAGTGAGGTATCAACTTTAAAGAAAAGGATACTGAAGTCTAGGTGTCATGATCCATCCATCCATCCATTTTCTAACCCGCTGAATCCGAACACAGGGTCACGGGGGTCTGCTGGAGCCAATCCCAGCCAACACAGGGCACAAGGCAGGAACCAATCCTGGGCAGGGTGCCAACCCACCGCAGAGGTGTCATGATGTGGACTTTATTTTATATTTTGTTCAGCTTTTCCTTGTCCTCTAAAAATAATGGAGATATCATTTTGGGGGGCTTTAGAGGTCAAGGGATTTAATGGTCAGGTCAGTTTTCTGCCTTGCCATAACGCCACTTTGTCTTATTATGGACACCACTGTTGTTTGCTGTTTTTGTTGCATTGTTTGCTGGAGGTGCGCTCTCCATAGCTGGTGCCTGCCTTGTGCCCATAGCTGGATGGCTATGATGTGCTTGATAAAATGGATTGGCCTCTTTTAGTGATTATAGTGCGGCTGAGTGGCCAGTGTGGTGATGTCGGCCAACATGTTGTATCAGTAAGGACTTTGCTTTCAGGAACTAATGAGTTCCTGTATGATGCAGGCCCTGGGCCTTGTGGTCCCTGCCCACATTTATATGCTGCACTCCCACCACACAACAAGGAATTGTAACTTTTATGCAAAATATGTGATGTGCAAAGAAGAGTGATGTGGTGCAAAGTGATGCACGTTCGGGAGTTCATGATGGATCCTTATGTCCGTTGCTTCAAAGCGATTGCTGCTTCAGTGTGGTGCAAAACATGGCACACCAGGGTGGCAGCTATGACGCAGGGCAAAACATGGCCCTCCATCTTCATTGAAAACTCTCCAAAGTTCAAACTACTAACAGTTTTGTAAGATGGCATCAGTGCTTGTGATCGACCAATCTGCAGAATTCATTTCCCGACTTTCACCCATGATAATTCGCATGCCCTGAAGTAGAAGCTAAAAAAAGTACCAGGAACAACCTAACTGGAACTACAAATGGCCTGAATTTCTTTGGTGGGAAAGTTACAAAAGTTCCTGAGGATTTAAAAAGCTTCTGCCACGGGAAAGTGCCTAGTGACAATGGGGTCTTGTTCTGGCTGCACATGGATGGTGGTAGCAGGTTAAAGTTAAACAGAATCAGAAGATGGATTTTAATTGTAATAACAAGCCAAAGTCATGACCAGGGGAGCTGGAATTAAATAAACAAAGGCCAGGATGTGAGATAAAATCAAAGACGGAGAACTACAATATTTCCCGCAGGATAAGCCAAAATGCAAGATGTAAATCAAAGTCAAAGAGCTGAAAAGTGTTTGTAACTAGAGATATCGTTAACAATAATTTCATATTTTGACTTATACAAAGACTATGATAGTTAGGAAGGAAGTGTATGATGTTGACCTTTACACCATCGCCTCAAAGACATCGCACGTCACAAACTCCTGATCTTCCTGCCTAGTAACTCACTGGCAACTCAGCATAACAAACATCAAGCAGTTTATAATAAAATTAGAATGATATCAAGCTGCGATGTTTTTCAAAAATAACGTCTTCAAAAACTTTCCAAATTAAAAAAAAAAATAGGAAGTGTGAATGGGAAACAGCTTAAAGGCTTGGTGATGGTAATTCTCCGCCAAGACAGGAGGTGGCACAAAGCTCTTTCTCCAAAAATGAACACTGACACCCTTCCACTTCCTGGATCTGTCCACCTGGAACTGCCACTTCCTCCCAGGATGCCTGAAATCTGGAAGAGCTGCCATCTTGGGCAGTCAACCTAACACAATCATCTGAGGAAGACTCATTTTGTGTTTTTAAATTAGTTTTTTTTTTTTGTTTTTGAGCTCTTTCAGTTTTCCCAAAACTTTAACATTGGCATTTCATCATGTCATTTGCACCATTCAATTCCATCCATTATCCAACCCACTATATCCTAACTACAGGGTCACGGGGGTCTGCTGAAGCAAATCCCAGCTAACACAGGGTGCAAGGCAGGAAACAAACCCACCGCAAGGCGCGCACACACACACACACCAAGCACAATTTAGATGCGCCAATGCACCTAACCTGAAAGTCTTTGAACTGCCCACGCAGACACGGGGAGAACATGCAAACTCCACACAGGGAAGACCCAGCGAGTGAACCCGGGTCTCCTAACTGTGAGACAGCAGTGTTACCACTGCGCCACCGTGCCGCCCCCATTTAATTCCTTGATCTCTAAATCCCCAAAATGACACCATGAGCCAAGGAAAAGGCTGAAGAAATGTAAAGCAAAATCCAGACCATGATAGGTGTGACCGGTGTGACTTGGACAGTGACAACACAGGAACGCTGAGTGAAATGGTGTGTGCGCTTTGTGGGTGTAGGAGATTTTTGCAAGGTGTGAAAGTCGCGCGTGAAATGCGGGGCGCACTTCGCCAGATGGGGTGTCATCTTGTGCAGTATGATTGCATGTGCTCTATGGAATGACGGAGTGACATGTTTTGCTGTGTTAATGAGATGTTTGACAGCTGGTGTGCTCTCTGTGACCTGAGTGTTTCCGGTGACTGCATTGCATAATTGCATAAGGTGGTGGCAGTGAGCTATCGCAGAGTAACAGGGTTACTGTGTCAACAGTGTGCCAAAGCAGAGTGTGTTCAATGGGTGGGACGCTCCATCTTATGTCAGCACTGAACTGCTTGTATGGCTGTTCTTGTTACATCACCCTTGGAACTGCCATTCAAAAAGTCAGCCCTGTGTCCATAATAGACCTAACAGGGGATATGACGCCACCAGTAACAGACCTGACTGTCACAGCAGCAGTGAGATTATTAATACTCAGAGTGTTACTCGTCTGCGTGTTTCATAAGCGTTGCACTTATATAAAAAACCTGCTTATTTAACAGTATTATCATGAGTCACATCATGAGATAATGGTACAGCCATCCTGGACAGGTGATGGAACAGCAATGGCTGGGTGGCCAGTACATACTCCATATGTTATGTTTTCCTGAGAAGTAGAGGGTCTCAGATGTTAATTTTCAAGAAAATTCTTATTAACTGCAGCCTTATATTCTCCTTTCACTTGCTGATACTTTTGAGCAATAGCTGATGTGACTGAGTGCTGCTTCACCCTACCCACACCACCCTGCAGGATAAAGCATGTCTGACAATGAATTGGTGTCCATTTCTTTCCTATATTGGTTACATAGCCTAAAAAAATTAAACTACCTGCACATATTAACAGTATTAGTTTATTAGAATCTGTGACCAGACATTAATCTATATATATAAAAGCCAAATACCACTGACTCAATCATCACAAAATCTCCCAAACCATGAGGACTTGGGACTTGAAATTTGGTATGTAGGTTACCCTTGGCCCATAGGTGCTCGCTAAGAAACAGTTTTAAAAATGTTGTGGTCCAAGTGCGTTCTGTCTGTATGTCTGTCCTATTATGTCTTTCCGTTTTCATGAGAGAATTACTTAATGGATTTAGATCTGGTTGCTTTCTATAATTTGGTTGAACTTTTAGGCTGATTTTGCGACTTCTCTCATTGCGCTAAGTACTATAGTTCAGTTGCGTTACTGATGTATTTATGCAAATCCAAGAGAGCAGTTGTGGGCTGAGAGCAGGGGGACGGGACCTTCCTCATTCACTCGCCAGCCTCTGTTCGAATTAGTCGATGTCTTGCCACCTGCTGGAGTGCACTTTGCATACACTTAGCTAGCAATACCTGTTTGTTCAACTGACATTATCATCTACAGATTGTTAAGGAGTAACGTTTAATGTTTTTCAGAGAGCGATCAGAGCTCCATGTGTTTTAGAGGGTAGCTGCTGATTGCCAGAGATATCAAGGCCATGTGCTTTTCTCCCCTCGCGGGAAACGCTCTCTGGTCAGAGCTGAACATGATCAGATATAGTGCCAACGTCTATTGATTTTTAAAGTTTGTCCTGTTTCATTACTATGTGGGCGCAGCCACGGGGTACACCTAGTTGACATATAAAGTAGATGGTCTATAAACCATCATCATCTTCTGCTATGGACACAGGCTCATTCCTGCCACTAGGGAGTAGCTCATCACAAAAAAAGGCCAAGACCAAACACTGTCAGATCATCTAACCATCCACCCTTTTTTAGTCTAACCTGCCTATCCAGCTCAGGGTCACAGGGTGGTGGTGTCCATCCCATTAGCATAGTACACAAGGTGGTACAGGGTCATCTTTGCCCAGTGGCCTATGATGCTGCTAAGACAGTCTTGGTCAGGGGTGCCCAATGCGTTGATCGCGATCGACTGGTAGATCGCAAAGGTAGTGCTGGTGGATCGCGTTGCATTCAAAAAAAATTTTTTTTTAAACGTTAGTCTGTCATATATCCTCCCTATGGCATTTGCCACTTGATTGACATACAGGGCGGCCAGTCTGAGATCTCCTTTCTTCTAACACGCTGATCATTCTGCACGCACTATCAAACGCGCAAGCTACTGCAAAACTCCGGCTGTGATCTAATTAGCCTTCCAATTTATAACGACTAAAGAAGGGATTTTAAAAAAAATGTTTGGGGAGGGTATGGGCTGGATGTGGAATTGGAAGAGGATTTTTTTCTCACAATATCATAATCTAAGTGCGTTTGTCTGATCTGTCAATCTATCATTGCTATTCCAAAGAAGGAAAATGTGGAAAGGCACTGTCGAACTGTTCATAAAAACTACGAAACTGACGTCCTTTCAAAAAGCGATCTGAGAAAGAGAAAGGAGAGGGAACTAAAATCGCAGTTCATCAGACAGCTGTCATTTTTCACTCCGGCTGAATTCAAAAGCTCCTTGACTGCATTAATCGGCTCTACTTATTTATGCGAGTCAGCCTTTTCCCACATGACGATTATTAAGTCCAAATACTGTAGTGACCATAAATGTACTGAATTGTTATTGTGCCATAAAGGTTATTCAGTTAAGCAAGGTACGACAACATGTATTTTATGTATAAAGTTTATACTCAGTATATATATATATATATATATATATATATATATATATATATATATATATATATATATACATACAGGGGGTCCTCGGGTTATGACACAGTTCCGTTCCTACAACAGTGATGTAACCCGAATTTTGGTGTAAGTCGAAACACACTCTAGCCTAAGACACTTACCTATCTTAACACATTTGCAAAATCATAATCTAGAATATAAAACACAAAATCTAAGCCTGAGAAAAAAGAAAATGACATAAATATACTATACTGTATACTGTACTGTAGTAACAGAAAAAATAAGTGTACAAAAATACTTACCTTTATTCCTTCTCATGTCTCAATCTTTTAAGTTTTTATTTGAGTGAGTGTTGTAAACTCGAAACGTATGTCGAAACGTTGTAACCCGAGAACCCCGTATATATATATATATATATATATATATATATATATATATATATATATATATATATATATATATAACTTTAATGTAGGTAGATCATTTCGACCTGGTCATTTTAAATGTAGCTCACAAGCCGAAAACATATGGGCACCCCTGGTCTTGGTCATCTCATCAGAGGTCCACTGATGCACACACACACTCCTCACACTTGGCTCATCTTTGGAATATGAGATGGAAACTGGAGTTCCTGAAGTGAAACGCACATGGACAGGGCAGGTCGAGAGTCAACAGTGACCTCATTACATTCCTGCTTCCACCCAAGTTCACTAAGAATATTCCAAAGTGTACTGGCAATCAGATGTGTATGGCAGGTGCCAACTTATTGTCCTTCCCGAGACCGGGGGTTAGCCTGATGTACAGATACACATGCTGGCCTGGAGGCAGCAGTGAGGTTATTAATACTCAGAGTGTTACTCTTCTGTGTGTTTCATAAGCGTTGCACTTATATAAAAAACCTGCTTATTTAACAGTATTATTTCATATACAATATACAGTATACATTATTTTTCTTTGGTTTATTACCACTATCACTACTTTACTTTTATTATGCTTTATTGCCTTTGTTTTCATTCTTGTGCGACTAACTGTATTTCTGTGAGAAGGCATTTCTTGCTTTCTGCTGGCTGAAAGGCTCAGAAAGTTGCTTTTCAGAAAATTTTAGTGGGTGGCAAAATGTCTAGCTAGACACTGATGGGTTTGTAGCACCAACACAGTGTCATTGTAAAGTTATAAAAAGTGTTACCTCACCCTGGTATGGTGGACGCCGGACCACAGCTTCTGATCTGCTTAACTCTATGACTTTGGAATTGCTGTCCTCCATAACCTTTCACTCCAACATTCTGCTCACTCCTGTGGAGGAGATAGCAACAGGAGCAAAGAGCTAACTGCTGTGGGCATCACTGCTGCCATTTATGTTGGGTCTCCAGACAGACCCTAACTGTAAATTTGAATGCTGAATTTGAATATATATATATATATATATATATATATATATATATATATATATATATATATATATATATATATATATATATATATATATAAAATACATATAAACATATTATTTGTGTCATTCTTGTGGCATTGGGTGGCCCAGTAAGTGGAGTGACCTTTCATTCTCTGTCATGGACACGCAAAGGTGGCAGTGGGGCTATACAGGTAATGGTGGCCACATGAAGGCTCTCATGTCTTCTCAGAATGATTTAAGATACCCAGAAGAAAAAAAACAATGGAGGACTCTGTGTCAGCATTTTACATCATCTACAGCAGGGGTCTCCAACTCCTTTCCTGGAGCACTGCTGTGATAACCAGTTTTCATTCTCACCCTTATCTTAATCAGTGCTAATTCACATTTCTCCCCTTAATTTTAATTGATTTATTTTCATAAGATTGGGTCCTCTGAATTGCTTCAGTTTTTCATTAAATGGCACTCCAGCAGAAATGAGATGTGAAGTGAGCCATGAGATGGCCAGCAAAGTCAGGGCCTCAAACTCCAACCAGTTTCTGCTCCTCGCCTGTGGAACTCTTTACCTTGTTACATAAAAGAGTCGTCTACAATAACTGTTCAAAACAAGATTAAAGACTTCTATTCACTTGCATTCTGTGACCTTCAGTAATACTGATGGTTTCCTCATTGTGATTATGTAACATTACTTCTATTTATTTTATTTATGTTCATTTATTTTATTTCAATTTATGTTATTCATGTTAATTGTATGTTTTTCTTTAATTCTATTATTGTAAAGCACTTTGGCCACAGCATTCCTATATTGTTTTAAATGTGCTATATAGATAAAGTCGACATTGACATTATTAATTAGAAGTCGATTCTTGTTGTTAATTAAACCCGTTATGTTACTCCATGACTTGTTCTGCTCTTATTTTACCCCAGCAGACATTTCCAGAATTATTGATTTTCATTTTCTAACAGAACTATCCAAATGTTTTGTGGACCTGAGCAGATCAGCATGACTGAGACCTTCATCTTTCTTTATTTTCAGATATTGTGCGATGGACACTGGTCTTGTGTTGGCTCACTTTGTATTTCATTATTGTTTAGCTGCTAATTAAGGAAACAATTAAGGGATCTGAGCCATAAATAGCAAGTCAATTCAAATTAAGGCAAAAGAATTAATTATCAGTGAAAGTCACAAATTAAGAAAATGGTTAGAATGAAAAATTACAACCACTGTGGCGCTCCAGAACTGGAGTTGGAGACACCTGATCTACAGAGAGGTGGCGCCCTCTACTGATCATTAGGTGATATCGTAAATACTCAGTTACAGTCAGCTCAGATAAATTATAAGATTATAATTTATAGCTAATATCATTTACAGATTATAATTGATTCAATACATTTTCCTGAAAATTGTGGCATAGCTAATGTAACTCGGTAGCTCTGGATCATATGGTGGACAGGACTTGAACCAGCAGTCCCTATGGTTTTAAGTCCAATGCCTTAGTCGTTACAGTATACAATCTACCCATTGACTGCCTTTCCTAGCTGGAGTGCTACCAGGCCCAGATGGCATCACCTATCATGAACTGACACTGAGCCAACTCCTCTAGTCCCTCTTCAGCCTTGGGGCTGACAGCCACCAGAATCACACACAAAGACAATATGGAGTGTGATGCAATACAGATATCGCTCCCTAACGGTACCCTACCAGAACAATGGCTGCCATGATGTGAGGTGGCATCACAATACTGTAACTGCTTGCTTCTGCTGTTTATTAATACCTCTTTTCTTCCAATGGCTTCAGCCCAGAACTCAAAGATGCCATGTCAGATTGAGTGGTGGCTCTTAATTAGACCAACAGGGACGTGCATGAGTGTGTGCATTATTAACGTTTGTTTACACATGCATCTTTGTCTGTTTTGACGTTTTTAATCAGGACAGTTCCATTACTGTTATTATTTTCTAGTTGCGTTCATAGTAATTGCTTAAAATCGTGCTGAAATCACGTCAGTTTTTCAGTCCAGCACTTCCTGACTCAGCAATACGAGAAAACCATTTGACTCATCGCAAATATGATATTTTAGATATTTGATTCTTTGCAGGTGGTCCTGGCCCTCTAAGAGCCACTTGTAGAAGGTTAAAAATGACAAATTTCAAATATAAGCATATGGGGTGTTGTTTTAGACTATTTAAAGGTCAGTAATTACAAATATGATGTTATATTTGAGTTTTGATCCTTTGCCCTCTATGGACTTCTACCAGAAGGTGAAAATGCCACATTTCTATTACAATTGAGAATATTTAGACTTTAAACATTCAAGTTGAAGCACACGGTAATATTTAAAATATCTGACATGACTCTTTTTGTAAGCTGCACAAAAAAATTAAAGGGACACTTTGAAAACATATCAGATCTCAATGGGAAAAATTCATGCTGGATATCTTTACTGATATGGCCTGGGTAATGTGTTAGGAACAAAATGATGCCACATTGTTTGATGGAAATGAAAATTATCAACCTACAGAGGGCTAAATTCAAAGACACCCCGAAAATCAAAGTAAAAAAATGATGTGGCAGGCTAATCCATTTTGCCGAAATTTCATTGCAGAAACTCAGAATTATACTCGGTAGTTTGTATGGCCGCTACGTGCTTGTATGTATGCCTGACAACGTCGGAGCATGCTCCTAATGAGACAACGGATGGTGTCCTTGGGGATCTCCACCCAGATCTGGACCAGGGCATCACTGAGGTCCTGGGCAGTCTGAGGTGCAACCTGGTGGCATCGGACGGACCAAAACATAATGTCCCAGTGGTGTTCTATTGGATTTAGGTCAGGAGAGCATGGGGGCCAGTCAATAGTATCAATTCCTTCATCCTACAGGAACTGCCTGCATACTCTCGCTACACAAGGCCAGGCATTGTCGTGCACCAGGAGGAACCCAGGACCCACAACACCAGCACAGTGTCTGACAATAAGCCCATGGATTACACCCCAATACCTAATGGCAGTCAAGGTGCCGTTGTCTAGCCTGTAGAGGTCTGTGCGTCCCTCCATTGATATGCCTCCCCAGACCATCACTGATCCACCACCAAACCAGTCATATTGAATGATGTTACAGGCAGCATAACGTTCTCCATGGCTTCTCCAGACCCTTTCAAGTCTGTCACATGTGCTCAGGGTGAACCTGCTTTCATATGTGAAAAGCACAGGGCACCAGTGGTGGACCTGTCAATTCTGGTATTCTATGGCAAATGCCAATCGAGCTCCACTGTGCCAGGTAGTAAAAACGGGGCCCACTAGAGGACATTGTGCCCTCAGGCCACCCTCATGAGTCTGTTTCTGATTGTTTGGTCAGAGACATTAACACCAGTGGCCTGTTGGAGGTCATTTTGTAGGCCTCTGGCAGTGCTCATCCTCTTCCTTCTTGCCCAAAGGAGTAGATACCGGTCCTACTGATGGGTTAAGGACCTTCTACGGCCCTGCCCAACTCTCCTAGAGTAACTGCCTGTCTCCTGAAATCTCCTCCATGCCATTGAGACTGTGCTGGGGGACACAGCAAACCTTCTGGCCATGGTACATATTGAATCCTGGAGAAGTTGGACTACCTGTGCAACCTTTGTAGGGTCCAGTTATCACCTCATGCTACCAGTAGTGACACTGACCGTAGCCAAATGCAAAACTAAAAAAAAAAAAAAAAAACCCATTCTTTGCATTTATATAGCGCTTTTCTCACTACTCAAAGCACTCAGCAATTGCAGGTTAAAGGCCTTATTCAAGGGCCCAACAGAGCAGAGTCCCTTTTGGCATTTACGGGATTCAAACCTGCAACCTTCCGATTGTCAGTGCAGATCCTTAGCCTCAGAGCCACCACTCCATGAAAAAACAGTCAGAAAAGATGAGGAGGGAAAAGTGTCAGTGGCCTCCACCTGTTAAACCATTCCTGTTTTGGGGGTCATCTCATTGTTGCCCCTCTAGTGCATCTGATGTTAATTTCATTAACACCACAGCAGCTGAAACTGATTAACAACCCCCTCTGCTACTTAACTGACCAGGTCAATAGCCCAGACGTTTCATTGACTTGATGCTATACTCTCATTAAAAAGTGTCCCTTTAATTTTTTGAACAGTATACATTATGTCCTTCAACCTCATGAAGTAAATCTTTACATTTCTTATCAATTAGAATGGTTAACACAAATTCAGACATTTTTGACTCTGTCGTTTTAAAAGTTAATTTTCATTGAAGTCTTAGTTTTGTTTATTTATGCAAATCCATTTTTAAGGTCACGTGGCCTGCACTGTCACACTGATGACGTAGCAGAACCTACAATATAAACATGGCAGCGTTTTTAAGGTTACCCCTTTTTTTTAATCAAAAGACCTTTTTGATCTTCATAGAGCGCCAGTTCGCTTTAAGGTCCAGTCAGACCTTTGTGTTTTTGAGTTTTGGTTACCACCCTGTTCTCAATCTGACTTTTGATTGTTACTCTTTTCTGATATTCTGATCCTTGATTGTCTTTTTTACCGCAATCTGTCGATTCTCAATCATCTCCTAGTTCTTGTGTACTCACAATAAGCTGCGGCACTCTGAGCCCTGCTACAAATGGCCATTAATATAAAAGGTATGCCAGCTACGCTGCCTGCGCCCTGATTAGGCTCCAACTGAGACATTAGAGAAGGTAGAAAATGGACGAACACCCTGCCTCAAATGAATGGACCCTTTAATCCCCTCTGACTCTGTGTGTGTCTTTTAGCAGCCTATTGAGAGGAGTGCAGTTGAAGATAAATTAAAACGGACTTTATTCTTTTTTGTGACTGGATGGCACCTTGTGTGAAAGTGGAGTGTGTTTGTGTGAGTATGACGGCCGGGGTTTGCTTGGTGTGATTGGAGAGGGGCATGGAGCTGGCATGGTGGCCTCTTTGTGTGACTGAACTGTGATGGTGTTACCAAGGTGGTATGCTCTGCGGTGATGAGATGTGCCAGGCTAATACAGATTACTTGAATTCACATACCTGTACCTCCACAAGATGTGCAATTTTCATGAGGTACAATCTTGCAGGACCTGTAAAATAAAAGTAAACCAGTTTAAGGTGACAGGTTCTCCATATATTGAACCTTTCCAGTGTCATTCAGCCTGACAGGAAGTGCAGACAGCGTCACACACGCACATCCGCTCTGGGGAATTTTTATGACGACTGCAGTGGTGACCTACTTGGAAGGCATAATGAGATGTAAGAAGTTCATTGTCAGCAAGAGCCTATCAGCTCCACTAATCTGCCGCGTGAAGTCCCAGAGAGACAGAAGCCTCTAAAGCCTCTCACTCACAGAAAATCTGAAGATTGGGTTCTGATGGTATCTTAAATTTAACTCACTGTGGACAACGCTGGCATATACCATTATTGCCAAAATATGCAGGGGGGCACGGCTTGCAAATGGTGTCCTGTGTTTCTGTACCTTTAAAAAAAAAAGAAAGAAAAAAGAAATGAAGTGGAACGTTTATCACCTGAGATCATCTACTTCTGTGTGATCCACTGTCAGCATCACACATTGCCCCCCAGACTCCTTTTCTTCCTCCTTGTTCCAACCACTCCTGCCCCACATCTCCTCTTTTTCCTTAGGACCCTTTCCTCTTTTCCTTTCTCTGTTTATTCCTCTCAGAACCTCCCCGTCACTGCCCTTGTGCCATTTATTCCTCACAGGTCTCTCTTTATTTACTCTCTTTTTATTTCCTCCTTGTTTGGCTAAGACCCTTCAGCCCTCTATCTCTTCTTCTTCCTCTCAGTTTCTTCTGTAGTTACTCCTTGTACCTCCAAGTGCTGTAAGTCATTAACTTCGATCCCCCAACCTCTGTTTGTTCCCTTCAGTACAAGATACTCCTTAGCCCTTCTTATTCCTCTAAGTACCCTTTACTCCTCCCCAAGTCCCTTTTAGTTCCAATGTGTCATTTTTAACACACCTTACACCTGTAAATCGCTCCTTGTTTCTTTAAGTATCTCTTAAGCCCATGCCACATTAGACAACGTATCCAGCAAGATTCAGTCGTAGTCTTCTTGACTGAAGATGTTTTCTTTAGATTATCTTGAATTTAGCTGTTGGTCTTGTAAAGTACTCGAGTAATCGAGCCCAGCTGCCTTCTTTAAAGTTTGTTTTTTCTTCTGAGGACATTTCCTGTCCGTGTGAGGTTTCCATTTGTACAGGTCGCTCACCCCACACTTTTAAAAAGAAAGATGCCAGAATGACTCTTCAGAGCGATGCCTCAGGGGAACGTTTTTTGGTTCCTTCCACTTGAATGGTTCCAGAAAGAACCCTTTAATTTTTGTTTGTGCGCAATACAGTAAATTATAATGACTAGAGAGTGACAGATTTGTGAAATACCAGTCATTTTAAAAGGGTGCTCGCTACATACAATAGCACAAGTTAAGTCCAAATTTCTTAAACTGTTTATGTCCTGCTAGGTAGCCTACCATACCCTCAAAATTTCAGGATTCATCTTAGGAATATTTTTCAAAACATAAAGAACCAATGTGATATGTAAAGACCCGAAATGAAATGGTGCTTTGTCAGACAATATGAGAAACAACACATCCCAATTAAGAACCAGCATTTTTAAGAGTGTGCTTAATTTCCTATGTGCACTTTTATTTTTGTTACTGGTTAAAATCGTATTTGGAACTATCTGATTAGTTCTATTTATTTTTTGTCACGATCGGCACTACCGTTTACTTGGTGATCTTTTCTTATCCTTATCTTTCATGTGAGCTCTTAGCCTGGAATAGTGTTTTATATCTATTCGTTACTTTACTTGAGTATGTTTTGAGAATAGTTCTGTTTTACTTGAGTCTAAAATTCTCTTTCTACTTTCATTTTATTTAACTACATTTTCAAGTTCAAAAGGCTGTTTTTACAGCTCTCCTTATCTTAAACTGCTTAGACAAATGCGTTACTGCAATACTAAACCGGAAAACAAAAGGATTACGCAAAAAACATGCAAAGCTTTCCTCAGTCGGTCTCCTAAAACCCGCCTGCCCCGTTAGTGCGCTCCCCACTGAACAAGCCCCCTGTTGCTGTGGAGTCCGCTCGCGCTGCCCTAACTTTAGTAATTATAGTAGGTCACCTAAAGGCCCGTGTTTGTGTGCGCAATTAAGACGGAAGGATCCGCAAGTGATTCTGACACATTTTCTACAAATGAAGAAATGAATGAAAATGAAAGAAAGATTCCACCGTACTGTATTAATTTGCTTTGTCAAGTGAAAAACTGCTTGTCAGGACCTCTTCATCAGATCAGAAAAGCACAAAGAGGGACGGGCCGCCGCTGCCCAGCCTATGCAAAGTCTGCGAGCGCGTGTTGTTCGAAAGTGCGGCCAGAATGGCAGAATAGCGCGCGTGGCAGAGACGTGCGGGCTACTTTGACGTTAAAGATGTGGACATACAAACCCTGTAGTTGTGGGATCATATTCCACTAATGATAGTGTGTGCCCATGAGCAAGTCACTTCACCTGCCTGAAAAAACAAAAGAAATGTCCCAACAGTATAAAAAATATCGTAGGTGGACTTGGACAAAGATGTTCGCCAAATAAGATCGCAGGCAGTGAGGTATGTTCCATGACGCGGGTGACCTGGCCCACTCTAATGGGTGCACTATGTTACTGAATCTCCGATAAAAAGTATGTTTTCCTCTAATGTCGTATCATTCGGTTTTTTAAATTGTTTTCTCAAAATAATGGAAATGATGTTCTCGAGATCTCGATAAAATCGAATGTTTTCCGAAAGCATGCTGTGAGAAGTCAAGCAAAAAAAAATGACACCTTTTATTGGCTGACTAAAAAACTTAAAAGAGTAATCGTTTTAGTTAGCCAATAAAAGGTATCATTTTGCTTGACTTCTCACTGCATTCATAATGGCAAACACGGTACAACAACCTAGTACTGTACTACCAAAAGTATGCTGTAATTTTTGACAATTAGGCCTATATGTTCTCTGCTCTCTCGGTAACAATCAACGCTAAACATTAAAGTGTTCCTCGTGTGTGTGTGTGGTCACCCTGTGATTGTTTCTGCCTTCCGCCCGAAGCATCCAACTTGCAAAGCCGCAGAGCGATACGTCACTGCAGGTCCACGCAGCTGTTTCAGAACGGAAGTGACGTCACCTCACGTCTGATGCACATGCTAATCACACAAACCCAAACTTTAATAATAATAATAATAATAATAATAATAATAATAATAATAATAATACATTTGATTTATCACCTTAGCAATACTAGGTCCTAACCTTAAGTTATCACTGATTATCGCCACTTCTGGGCATTGACGATCTCTCGTGGTCAGGGCGCATTACTGCAGTCCCATGTAGAGATTCCTACCCTTGATTTGCCCGTTCCGGACCGGAACACAAAGAAATGTTTATGTTGTGTGCCTCAGTAGCGCCTTTTTTAACCAATACAGAACTGCGAACACCCGGAACTCGACGCGAATGTCTGATTATATTGTTTTATATTATTTTCGCATACTATCGATGTTCAGTCTTAATGTCTGACGACCTTCACAGTCCAACAGTAACACGAACAACAACGAAGATGATGCCAATAATAATAACCCTTAAACTGTAGCACAGAAGAGACATACACGGCGAAATAAAATTAAATGATCAAAACAGCAAGATGACTGTAGCTCTTGAGTGAATTGCTAAAAAACTGATTTAACTCAGGGCGGCACGGTGGCGCAGTGGTAGCGTAAGGAGACCTGGGTTCGCTTCCCGGGTCCTCCCTGCGTGGAGTTTGCATGTTCTCCTCGTGTCTACGTGGGTTCCCTCCGGGTGCTCCGGTTTCCTCCCACAGTCCAAAGACATGCAGGTTAGGTGCACTGGCGATCCTAAATTGGTGTGTGTGTGTTTGCGCCCTGTGGTGGGTTGGCACCGTACCCAGGATTTGTTCCAGCTTTGTACTCTGTGTTGGCCGGGATTGGCTCCAGCAGACCCCCATGACCCTGTGTTAGGATATAGCGGGTTGGACAATCACTGACTGATTTAACTCACTTGTGTTCTTGTGTTAGCAAATATCGTCCTCTGTTGCTCACCGCCATTTGTGAGATTCTCTCTGCATTTTTTTGGATAGGTAGATTGCATTATTTGCATACATGAGGATATGGTAAATAGGAATTGTGGACAAAGATTCCTATTTAAAGATACAGTGAGAAGTCAAGCTAAGTTACACCTTTGATTGGCTGAATAGAAAGATTACCATATGCAGGCTTTCGAGGCAACTCAGGCCCCTTCTTCAGGCAAGATAATCATTATAGATTAAACATTAATATTATACATTAAAGATAATCATTCTAGTCTCATTTTCAGTGAATGTTGTCATTATGTAAAATTTTTTTTAATTTATTAATTTAAATGACATGTATATGTTAAAAAACACCATCATCAAAAGGTATACGTTTAGCTGGTGATTTAAATAGATAACTATTGAAGCTTAACTGTAGTTTTAGCAATAAGTGTGTTTCAGTGGTTTTTCTAGAGATGCATTAAATACAACAAATCCTTATTTTACAACAGCACAATTTATACTTATTTTCTGAAATGGTACCTCTCAACAGTGTGTTTTTCTGAGACAGTCTTGTAAACAGACGTCGCTATAACTGGACATTCTCAAATTGTGCATTTGAGCTCCTAAATACTTCACTGTCCCCCGTCATGTCTCCAGGTCTCAATGTACAGGTCTGGCAGTGAGGATTCTTCTCAAAGCAAAGAGAACCAGCTGAGCCCCTAATCTTAACAGTCTCCACTATGCACTAACCACACTAATCCCTAACCTTATCTTCCCTCCTAAATTTCTTGGTCTGTAACTCCTGCTCCTCACCCATGGTGACCTCTACTCCATCGGCCCTCCAACTTCGTTATATTCTGTGACTTCTGCCAAGAGACTGTGGAGACATACAGTTGTGCTTGAAAGTTTGTGAACCCTTTAGAATTTTCTATATTTCTGCATAAATATGACCTAAAACATCAGATTTACACTCAAGTTCTAAAAGTAGATAAAGAGAAGCCAGTTAAACAAATGGGACAAAAGATAGATAGATAGATAGATAGATAGATAGATAGATAGATAGATAGATAGATAGATAGATAGATAGATAGACAGATACTTTATTAATCCCAAGGGGAAATTCACAATTATACTTGGTCATTTATTTATTGAGGAAAATGATCGAATATTACATATTTGTGAGTGGCAAAAGTATGTGAACCTCTAGGATTAGCAGTTAGTTTGAAGGTGAAATTCGAGTCAGTTGTTTTCAATCAATGGGATGACAATCAGGTGTGAGTGGGCACCCTGTGTTATTTAAAGAACAGGGATCTGTCAAAATCTGCTCTTCACAACACATGTTTCTGGAAGTGTATCATGGCACGAACAAAGGAGATTTCTGAGGACCTTAGAAAAAGAGTTGTTGATGCTCATCAGGCTGGAAAAGGTTACAAACCCATCTGTAAAGAGTTTGGACTCCACCAATCCACAGTCAGACAGATTGTGTACAAATGGAGGAAATTCAAGACCATTGTTACCCACCCCAGGAGTGGTCAACCAACAAAGATCACAAAGGGCAAGGCGTGTAATAGTCGGCAAGGTCACAAAGGACCCTAGGATAACTGCTAAGCAACTGAAGGCCTCTCTCACATTGGCTAACGTTCATGTTCATGAGTCCACCATCAGGAGAACACTGAACAACAATGGTGTGCCTGTCAGGATTGCAAGGAGGAAGCCACTGCTCTCCAAAAAAACATAGCTGCTCGTCTGCAGTTTGCTAAAGATCACGTGGACAAACCAGAAGGCTATTGGAAGAATGTTTTGTGGACGGATGAGACCAAAATAGAACTTTCTGGTTTAAATGAAGTGTTATGTTTGGAGAAAGGAAAACACTCCATTCCAGCATAAGAACCTTATCCCATCTGTGAAACATGGTGGTGGTGGTAGTATCATGCTTTAGGCCTGTTTTGCTGCATCTGGGCCAGGACGGCTTGCCTTTATTGATGAAACAATGAATTCTGAATTATATCAGAGAATTCTAAAGGAAAATGTCAGGACATCTGTCCATGAACTGAATCTCAAGTGAAGGTGGGTCATGCAGCAAGACAACGACCCTAAGCACACAAGTCGTTCTACCAAAGAATGATTAAAGAAGAATAAAGTTAATGTTTTGAAATGGCCAAGTCAAAGTGCTGACCTTAATCCAATTGAAATGTTGTGGAAGGACCTGAAGCGAGCAGTTAATGTGAGGAAACCCACCAACATCCCAGAGTTGAAGCTGTTCTGTACGGAGGAAAGGGCTAAAATTCCTCCAGGCCAGTGTGCAGAAATGATCAAAAGTTACTGGAAATGTTTAGTTGTAGTTATTGCTGTCAAGGGGGGTCACACCAGATACTGAAAGCAAAGGTTCACATACTTTTGCCACTCACAAATATGTAATATTCAATCATTTTCCTTAATAAATAAATGACCAAGTATAATATTTTTGTCTCATTTGTTTAACTGGTTTCTCTTTATCTACTTTTAGGACTTGAGTGAAAATCTGATGATGTTTTAGGTCATATTTATGAAGAAATATAGAAAATTCAAAAGGGTTCACAAACTTTCAAGCACAACTGTATTGGCTCTGCGGCTCTACAGGTGGATATTATAGGCTGGCATAGGCTCCAGCCCCTTGACCCTACCTAGGATAAAACAGGTTTAGGTGATGGGTGGGGGTACATGATCTTTGCAAGTACACTCAAGCATCTGCCTAATGTAATACTAAGTTACTGCTAGTGAACAGCCAATTTGGACATGAAACATAATTATGGTCACATGAAAACTGTTTACTTCTTTGTGAATTATTTCTTGAGATAAAAGAATGATTCTTTCTAAGTTAAAAAAAATAAACTTTTGTGAACTTGCATGACAAAAATTGATAACAACAATAATAGCAACTAATGAAAACTTGTGTGATATGCGAACACGTTAGCCTGTTTGCATCATGTGTTGCTCCTAGCAGTGCAACCATGTTGGATGATTGGTAGCATGTCTGCTTTGTGGTGCATTTTGTCAAACTGCAATGTCTAACGTAAGTATGATTTCAATACCGGGATCTAATCTGATTATTTTTGGGCAAACCCAAGCTATGAGTTTATCATAGTGGTCCATGTACTTTGGTGCCTTCCATCAGAGTCTTCTGTGTAGTCTTGCAGAATGCCCTATACTGCATTGTAGCGTGCAGTAAATTAGTATGTTACTGTGATTTATATTTTCATTGGTTATGCAAATGCAATGAGGCCAAATATGATTACACTTCATACATGAGACCTTTAGTGGACCCACGAGACAGTCATCATATGGTGGGCCTACAATTTTCGGGCCCTGGAGCCTGAACTGTTAGGCCGGGTTTCTACTTCATGCGACGCGATGCGACACCACACATGCTCCAGCGGACGCTCCTGCTATGCAAGCGTTTTACTATTTATACTTGCGCGTGTACTTTACGTGAATCTGGAGGAATCTACCAGGTGGCAGTGCGAGATATCATGAAAACAGGTTCAGCTTCGCTGTGTTGTGAATTGCCTGGAACACCCATTAAATTTCCGATGACACCTTACCGCAATATCTCTGAAAAGTGTGCTTAATGATTAAATCCATCAGTCCAGGGATGTGTCTATTCCAGCAAGCATTGGGCACGAGGCAGAAATAATCCCTAGACATGGCATCAGTTCATTGCAAGGTGAATACAAGCACTCACATACACTAGCGTCATTTTAGTGTCACCAAATCTTCATATCTTTGGAAGGAAACCTGAGCACACTGAGGAAACCCAGCAGGAAAACATGTAAACTCCAAGCAAGGAACAACAGCAACGTGACCCCATGCGAGACAGCAGTGCTACCGCTCCGCCACCGTGTCTCCCCCATGTGTGTAACTATTAACAGAATTCATTATTTAAATGAAATTAACGATTTATCTGTAAAATGTAACATACTTTAATGCATTTCATCATTAAAGTGCTATCAAGTATAAATCTAAGGATTCTAAATATGCAGAGAGTTGAATATAATACATTTAATGTGTTCTGTGTGGTGATCTATTGTTGTTTGCCACAAGAGGAAGCCCCTGAAAAAAAAGACGGTACAAAAGATGGTATGTGAGACTTTTACGATCGGGAATATGCGATGCTTGAATATAAAAGCACCACGAATGCATCTGTAGGTTGACATTTTGCTTCACTACATCGAACCATTCATCAAACATAGAAGCGCGCACATCAATCCCGTAGGATCCGCACAGCGGCTTTCTGTCACATGTAGATAGTAACCAGAGACTCTGACATCACATTCTGACTTTTATTACACTGTGCTGGTACTGCAACTCGCGCACGTGTCGCGTTCATTTCTGAGGACCTGCTCAGAGGACGCATCAAATGAACACTGGGAACGCGTGGCAGCCATGATGCGTGCGCGTACGTGTTCTGATCATGAAGTATAAATGAGTCCTTATGGGTGCCCTTTTGAACCAGTAACGAGGTCTGGGCAACCCCTGTTATCTTTCTCAATAAGGTCATTCCATGACAGTTCACCACAATCTTTTTTTAAAATGTAACCACTACACCACTGTTAATGGCTCCGTTGGGCACTTGAGCAAAGCCTTTAACCCGAAAATTGCTCCAGAAGTGTTGTACAATGACTGACCCCCCCCAAACGTCATGCAAAGAGACAATTTCCCTTCAGGCTGTAGAAGTGACTCAAATGTCAGTGGAACTTCTGCTTGTATGTGCTTCCTGCTCAAACAGTCCTGCTTGACAGTCTGAGCAAAACTCCATCACACGTCGTACACAGCCCTGCCACAAAATATTTAAAAATGAAAAATGTGATACTGGTCGGTTTGGTGGAGCAAATAAAAGAGCTAAACACACTCTTAACCTTCAAAATGGGTAACCCAATCTCCTAATGTAGAGTTTCTCAAGTTATAGGGGTTGCGAACGGTTGGAGAAGCGTCAGCTCAGGCTGATTAAGCAGTTAGGCTTAGGATTATGACAAACAACGGTGATTCTCCAAGGTGGGTATGACTCTCCAAGGGGGACCAAGTCCTGCCTGGGGACCCCCATCCACCCAACACTATGATGACCAGAGGTGTTTCACAAAGGGCAGTTCCTCTCCTGCTATGACGATACCGGCAGCAATAATCCAAAGGGAACAAACCCCCACCCTATCTGGCGATTGTCATGGAAGGGGGTCTCGAAAATACTAAGAAGGGCAAGACTGAGCAAAAAAGAAGTTTGAAGAACTCTGCCCCACCTGAATGTTATGCCATACATACTCTGCATTTTCCAATTTATGAAAAAAGTAAAATTATTTTGTAGCAATACAATAAATAGTCAAGCAAACTTGCAAAGCATTATTTTCTGTCATTAAAGGATCATTCACAAAACATTTTTCTAATTTGTAAGTTTGAAATGTGTTAATAAATGAGATTTGCTGTATATTGAAACTTACGTTACAATGTATGATATTTTGACTTTTAAGGTTCATCTGGCCTCCAAGCCTAAATGTCAGACTCTGCTCATGGTTGGCTAATGTTGATTTTTTCACCCACATCTGCTACTTCACTAGGGTTGATCAGTTAATCAGTGACAACTGAGCATAGAAACACCCCGCTGACTCCTTCATCTGCCTCAGAACAGCTGACTAGTGCTCCAGGACTTGTGTTTAGTGGAAGCAGAATAAAGCTGGACCCCTAAAACTCTGAAAGTCAGCTACTTTTAAAATAAACAGCTTTAGATAAGGATAGGAGGACATGAGCTGTAGAGAGGGGTCTACTGAAAAGGTGGGGTGGACAGAACACAGAAAAGGAGGCACAGAAGGTGGAAGGATGGAGTTAATTATAAAAGGGAGGAAAGTCGGTTAAAAAGGAGAAAAGACATAAGGATAGGAGGAAAGGACCGCCTGCTTCGATTGTACAGTTATATTACAAAAACATACTGTTGTTGGTGTTTTTTTAATTTGAATAAAATATTTGGCATCAAAGGCATTCTGGATTAATTTAAGTGTGTAGGATCTGTTTGACTAAATATATACTTGGAAACATCCTCCATTTACTAGAAGTTGCATAATGTGACATCGACTTTACTTTTTTGTACGTCTAAGCTGTTTCCATTAACTATTCTCCTTATCTTTCTTTTTACCTTTACAATAACTCTTAGCTTCCTCCTCTTGCTGTCTTTACTAGCGTTTGTTCTTCCTGCTAGTCACTCTTTGCTACTTTCAGTACTTGTTATCTCTATTCCTTCTTGTTCTGCTCGGTTCTCTTTCTGCCTCTCCATTCTTCTTTCGTTGTTTCTCTCTCTACATTAACTCCCCCTAGCTCCCCCATATTCTTTTCAGCGCTCCTTACTTCCCTAGCTGTCTCTGTGTACCCTTCACCTTACACTTTTTCTGTTCCTCTCAGCACTTCACTTCTCACTAAATCTCTCTTACTTTTTTCAATGCTCTTTAACTCCAGTACCTATGGTTGGACCTTCTCTTATTTCATAGATCCCTAATTCTCCATTTCTTTCAGTACCTATTTCCTTTAAGCGCTGCTTAGTTCCTTCCATGTTTCTCTCAGTACCCTTTACTCCTCTTTAGCCCTGGTATCTCCTTCTTCCTTTCAGTAACCTTTACTCCCCCTCGTGTCTCTTGTTACATTAGTACGTTTTGCTCTCTGTTTTTTCTCTGAGTACCTTAACTCTGTCCCCTGTTTTCCCCTTTCCTTTTAGTGTTTCTTATTCCCTTCCATTTTTTCACCTACGGTTCCATCACCCAGCCACTTCCAATCTCTCTGCACCTATAGGTTTTCCATCGACCTCTTAGTCTTTTCCAGGTATGTCATTCTTCCCAGTTCTAGCTCCTCTTTCTTTGTGTTTGTTACTTCTTCTTAGGTCCCATTATTAGTATTGAACTCAGATCAATTGCCTGTAGTTCTTCCAAGCTGGTTAGACTCCATTCATTTTTGTACATACATTTTTTGTGATCATTGTGCCAAAGAGCCAGAGACTATCCTAGTAATCCTAACTGCACGGCCAGAACAAAACCCTAGACATCACACCAGTCCCTCATGAGGACATTCCCTCACTGTTCTAAACACAATTTGCTCTGAGATACTCCTCACCAAATCACCATGGGGACGTACAGGGCTGGAACGTTTCCATGTTCTTGCAGACAGTGCAGCGCTTACAAGTCTGTATCACACTGTGGTTCATGATGATGTAGTTTGGCGGGCAGCCACAGACTGTGTCACTTGAGGTAGTACACTTCTTCTTCTCCACCTGTGAAACTGAAGACCAAGTGATCAGAAAGAGCATCAAGCCCAATGCATTTCTTCATACCTTGGCAGCAGTGAAGACACCTACATGAAGGGTCACAGGAACTACACTTGAAGCACTCTGCTAGCCCATTTGCATGAGCGATGTAGGTGCCGGGTTGGCACTTGGCACAATGGGCAGTTCCAGAAGAGTTTGTGCATCTCGTCTTCACATATGAACCTAAGGATCATAGGCATTCACAGGTCAGAAAGTGACCAGAACTAAAGCAACAAGAACTGAGTCTTTAGAGAGGACCATCTAAGAGAAGTCTAAATGTTCATCCTGTAATAGTGACCTGAGTGAAGACCTTCTAATAGAAATGTGAACGAAAACCTAACAGGGCCTGATTACAGCTGACCCAAGAAGCCCCTCAACTTGGCCTGGTTCTCTACAGACAGAAGTCTGACTCACCAGGATCTGCAGCCCCTTCAGACAGAGCTGGCCTGGTGGAGCCTGGACAGCCTTTTAGCCCTGGAGATTTATTTTCACCAGTGTCCTCACCAGCTGGAGTTTTTGTTGTTCTTCTCCTCCCTGGCCATCTGTTTGTTAAGTTGGACACTTAAAGTCTCATTCTTACAGCCTAAATTATTGTTATAAATAATTGCTCTTTAGTTTTTGTACTTTCTTTTTTGTAACCCTTATCTACAAAATATGTCTACCGTTATTGTAAAACCCCTTAAGGTATGAAAACCTGGTATATGTTATTGTAAAGTCCCTGGTACAAAGGCTCTCACCTGCAGGGCACTTTTGGCAGCACAAGTCATTTTCCTTGAACTGATCAATGCCACAGCTGGTTTGTCGACGTCGACGTTCCTGTCTGCCATCCAAGTGGAGTTCTTTCATCTGTTTTGGATTCCTCTCCAGCCCATTAACAAGAAGTGACGTCACAATCAGACTGACCACCTGCATGGAGGAAAATGGGTAGATGTCGGTAGAGAAAGGCCACAGTTATGGGCACATGCCCTCCTTGCCTATTTGCTGTAAACTCAGGTGCCAGCTCTGAGCCAGCACTTGGTGCAGGGGCAGTGAGAGGAATGGGCCTGACACTGCGCCACTGAATTGTTTTCCTCTATAAAGAGTCGGCCCATATGCTTCATAAATGGCCATTTTCTTGTCATCTGCTGTGATGCTGTGTCCATCCGACCACCTTTGAGCTCTTTCCAGTGATTATTTTCGAAGACTAACTGGTTTCCAATCTGATAGATGTTACGATTCAGCCACCGGCTTCATGTAAGCTTGGTGGTGCAGCTAACGTCTAGCTGCCAACTCACACAGCCATGTAGTTCAACACGAACACAGGAACACCCAGGAAGTGGCCAACAACAACCCTACATCTTAATATGACAACTGGACTTGTCAGGCTATGAGTCCAGCTACACTGACACCCCCCAGGCTCCCCATTCGGCGAAAAGTGGTACTCACCCCAAGATAGAGGAAGCCTGAAGGGACAGACATTGTGAAAGCCAACACAGGGCTGTGATGCAATCCTGCGAGCAGCCTGGCTGTGAGTAAGATACATGAGGGCGGGAACTCCTCTTTCTCCATGGCGGAAATGCGTTTTTCGGAAAGCAGAAGCAGGGCCGCCTCATGCCAGAATGTGTGACAGGAAGTAGTGGGCCCCAGCACACCTGAGGCCCCGGTGGCAGGCGATCCCAGATTGTCAGCTGTGCGATCTCAGAGGGTTTCAAGTGCTGTCTGCTTTTAGTAATATGGGGGGCCAAGGGGCAGCAAAATGGGGTTTCTCAAAATACAAAGTATGGGCTCAACTGCAAGAAGAACTGTCCCTTGTCTACTGAGCACTGTGGGATTTTTGAGGGCATTCCCTTCATTACACTGTCACACACAATGAAACTCGTCACCTGTAACCTCAAAGGTCTGCCTCTCCACCACTTGGCTGCCACTGTGCTGATGAGTAAACCAACCACTACAAGCAAGCACATCTGCCTGTGGTACACAAATCACAAAAAAATCTAGTGTCCATCACTCAATGGACTGGTGGCCCGCTGACCAGGAAGGTTTGAAATTACAAGCCACTTGTGTCCCTACTTTACCTTTGGCTTTTAAAAACTTGTTTGTTTTTGCTCAGTCTTAAGCAAATAAGCAGAGAGCTGATCCCTGGGTGAACCCAAGACCACAAGGTATGCACGCTCACCACCAAGGGTCACTAGCTCCTGCTGTGACCAGACCCTAGCAGCCCCTGTGACAGCATCGCAGCAACAGCCACCAATGCCTGAGCTGCTCCCTCCTGCCCACACCCAAGTCAGGTCCTGGGGTCTGCAGGGAGGAGGGCCAGATGCAAATGACCACTGGCAAAGCCAACCGCATGCTCATTTGCGTGGTCACACTGATGCAAAACAAGTCCGCTTCCAGTCCCTCAGCTAATTTGCTTT
This sequence comes from Polypterus senegalus, assembly GCF_016835505.1. Classification (NCBI taxonomy): domain Eukaryota; kingdom Metazoa; phylum Chordata; class Cladistia; order Polypteriformes; family Polypteridae; genus Polypterus; species Polypterus senegalus. Next base: position 65,805,806 of record NC_053159.1, on the reverse strand, counting down.
CTTTCTTCTGTCAAGTCATCTTCTCCAGCCATGGCTAGCCTGCTGCCTCTGTCTCTCCTCATCAGTGCCTGTCCACCTCTGCTCTGGGGTCAACTCACAAGCAAGGACTTCTACGCTGGGCAGCTGAGGGCTCCTGGGGATTATATTCTTGGTGGACTTTTTCCTTTGTTCAGAGCAAGTGCCAGAGTGAATCAAAGTGAGCAGATGGTGACCTGTGACAGGTAGGTTGAGGGCAGGGGCTGCATTTGGGGACTGAAGACGCATCACTTCTAGTGCCACTAATTAGCCTCTTTTCAAGTGTGGTCAGCAGTTATGTCCTTAAAGAATTCTTCACTGGACAGTAGGCTTCAATGCTTGAAGGGAGGTGAAAAAGTTGACATTTTCTGGTAGAAGAAGTTAGCTTTGATAAATGTACAAAAAGTGCCAGAATGACCATTAGCACTGACCAAGAAAGAGAGCTCACTGGTTTTGCTACTGGGCAGAAAAAGAGTAAAAAAAACAACACTAACCAGCAAGAATGGTGTCAAAGCCTCCACATTGGTCATCTGAGTCAGACTGAAGTTGCCGGCCAGTAGTGCTTACTGGTTGGCCTGCATGACAATACTACACTGACACAAAAAGCTGTAATTGGCCAGCAGTTTATGTCAGGCTAGCCATCACTAACCATTACAAAAGAGAGTCCTGAATGATAAAAAGGCTGTTCTGATTATTCAGTCTGGCAGCACTTAGATGACCTTTTAGAATGGTCAGGGGCAGCAGACATTTGCTGCTTATTGGTTATTTAAGGAAGGGACTGTTGATAAAAAGGCCAGACCCAAAGCATTCCTTCCCACAGACCAGGAGGGTGTTGGCATCACTGACACTTCTTAATGAAAAAGTGATCCAATACCAGACTAACCATCAAGGTAAATGGGCAGTCCACATTTTTAACTGATAAATAAGTAGGCTACGTATTTTACAAGCCATCAACTCTGGCAAACCAAGTGTGACTTCACTGGACAAACTGAGCGGAACTATATTCACCTTTACTGGCAACACGGTGTCATCCTCAGCTTTAGAAATAAACTAGCCATTCTGTCCGGTCGGTAAGGGCAGTAAATAGCCAATTGTAGTCATTGATCAGTAGAGGCTTGCTGATTGATTAATATTGACTGTTCAACTAGGCCAATGAGTGCAAAGCAGAGTGAAAAGAAAGACAGAACCAAACTGTATTGGCCAGCAAGGGCCTGGCGTGGCAGTGACACTTTCTACTGGAAACATGGAAAAAATACAAACTGACCCTCCTTACTGACCAATGTAGCTAACATACTGGTCAGGAGGGACAAAGCCAGGCAAAATCTTCTTACTGATCAGAAGAAGCAACTAAGTGTGACCTTCAGTTGCCACTATGGAAAGAACGGGATCACTTTTGCTGCTCAGCAGACAGTGCCCTCCTGTCATTTAGTAACAATCTGACCATTCTGACTGGACATCTTGGTTATCACTTAGGTTATTGTCATTATTGGCCAGGAGTAGACTTTTCCTAATAATTGTTAAGGGCAAGAATAATGGTTCTTACTAGTCAGGACATAGAATGACCTTCACTGATCCTCATTTATGAAACCAAACTGACCTAAATAAATGATAAGCTCTCCTCACTGTGCAGCAACTTGACAAGCCAGATAGGTGTACATCAGTGGTCACTGAGCCAGACTGACCCTTTTCTTTGACTCTTTCCTATAGGTTCAATCCTCTGGGCTTTAACTGGCTACAGGCCCTGCGCTTTGCAATTGAAGAGATCAATAACTCAAGTGACTTGTTGCCGGACATTCAACTGGGCTTTGAGGTCTGGGACACCTGCCAACAGTTCAATAGGGTCATCACTCCAACACTCCACTTCCTGACTGTCCCCCTGGATGATGAGCTGCAACCTAAATGTAACTACACTTCCCTAGTGCCACGCACACTTGCAGTCATTGGGCCAAGTACCTCAGAAGAAGCTTTGACCTCAGCCACCATGCTGAGCTACTTCATGGTACCTCAGGTATGGCACACTTTCTTGCATCTTGATACAGTGAACCACACCTTTACATTCAAGGTGCCGGGACTGGACACAAACCACAACAGTCTACTGATCCCATCCCTGATGCCTACTTGGCACATACAGTGGCATGCAAAAGTTTGGGCGCCCCAGACAATGGGGTTCCAGTATGGATTACCTGGTTTTTGGCAGGATTATTGTCCTGGTGATTGTTCCTGGATGTCTGCTCAGGGTGTCCATGCTTATTGGTTAAGTTCTCCTACCCTTTCCCTCTGTATTATTGTGAAGTTTGTGAGACTTATAAGGAACATTTATTAAGTTCATCTGCTCTCGCCCTTGAAGATTAACACACACACACACACATACATATAGAAATCCTGGCCAGGCAAAGTCTCAAGTGTCGACCAATTGCTAGTCAATCCACAATATTCTGCATAGGATTCCCTACATAGGGACTCATTATCAGCAGCACTAACAGATATGCAGGTGCCATCGTGACACACATGAAAGCGCAACTCTTTTTGTTAAATGTCACTTACCACCCAAACAGTGTCTCACTTTTACCACAGTTGTTCTGATTTTTGAGGAGCAACTTCAATAGCCTTAATAAACCCTGTGGCCAGGAAGCAGGGCACATTTGGCACCTTCTTATTTTAATAATTCCAGATCAGAGGTGCTTAAACTTTGTTTTCTTTGCCACCAGCAATCGTCATGGAGCGTCATCCAAGGGATCCATCCCCCATTTGGAAATGCCTCTGATTGTTGTCCTGGGCATTGCCCAGATTATCGTTAATTATGGTCAATTACCATAGTTCATATGAGGTTATTTCAAAGCAGCAACCTGGCACGAAAGTAAAGAGCTGTATGATGTCTATTTGTACTAACAATGTAGCATTAATAAAGTCTATGGCGCTGTCAGAATTTCAAAAAGATAATAAGTATTAACTATCATAAATTGTTAATAAATCTATGCTGCTGTTGCTTAGCAGTATTTTGTCGGTCTTGAAGTTCTCAGAGATGAGCCATTCAAAATTATTGCTAATGATATTAGTCAGATTTGATGTTTTACATTGTAGCTACAGTGATATACGGAGGTACGGTATAGCAATGATTTACATGATACAATATCAGGAGAATCTTGAATGCCAATGTTTGACTGTTTCACCTTCTCATGAACCTGCAGGTCTCCTACTCAGCCTCCAGCAGTTCTCTAGAAGACAGAACTCACTTCCCTTCATTCTTCCGCACCATCCCCTCAGACTCTCAGCAGACTTTGGCCTTGGTAGAGCTGGTAGAGAGATTTCGCTGGGATTGCATTTCCATCCTAGCCGCTGACTCAGACTATGGCAAAGGAAGTTTGGCCACGCTGCAGGAACTTTTCAGGTACAGGAACGTGTGCATAAGTTACTCAGATGTCATTCCTGGTGTTTCACAAGACAGGGAGTCGCTGCTACAGCAGATGGTCATCAAGCTGGACATGTTCCTGGTCAACGTCACTATCATCTTTGCTGATATCTCTTCAGCCATGGCGCTGCTGTCCAGTGTGATCACCTGGCAGACAGCAGGTCGCAATCGGGTTTGGATCGCCAGCGAGGCCTGGTCCACTTCCAATGAAATTGCCAGCCTGTCCAACATCCACAGCATTGGGACCATTGTGGGGCTGGCAATCCAAACACACATCTTTCCTGGATTCCAGGAGTATTTGCAGAGTTCAAAGGTGATTCACACCCCAGCACCCACACAGCTGACCAACTTGAGCACAGCCAGTCTGGAGAGCTGTCAGGTGAGCATGGCAGACGACACTCAAATAGAGCTGCTGAAGATGGCAATAGTGGAGCCAGAAGAGAGGATCTCCCTTAATGTCTACACAGCAGTGTACAGTGTGGCCCATGCCATTCACAGTGCAAGGCAATCAATTGGGGCAGATGCTACACTCCACCCCTGGCAGGTGAGTGTAAGTTCACCTTAGAGGGAATGACTGGGGTCAGTGCCATCCAACAGATGGCACTGTTTAGTTTTAATTGGTTTTAATCTCTTTACTATTTACACCTGCCACTTTAGTTTCAGAAAATCATTTGAGATTAGTTTTCATATCAGCTTACAAAATGACTTTTAGATGTAGATTAAGAAAAGCACGCTGGGTCTCCATAGCAAAGGGATTGCTGAGACACGCAGATATGCTCATAAAAGATGCAGTGAGCTTCATTTCACTTCTGCTATCTTTGAAGCGAGCATTTTACAAATCTTTTGTAAGACATGCTTCACTCTCATTGTAGCCCTGTCCATCTTTTCAACGTACAGGTTGTTCAGTTCGGATCACATCATTTACAGTGCAGGCAATTTACTAGACATTCGATTAATGGCTGTGCCAGCACATTCTCGCTCTTTTTGTGTTCAATCAACTGAGGTGACCAAACAGCAGCTTTCTGCAGAGATTTGTTGACTAACATAGCCTGTCACATGACTTTCATTGGCAGGTTTGTGTCTTTAGCATGTCATGGTCCTCACCCTCTGTACATGTGTCTTTATGAAAGTAGTTTAAGACTGCTATTAATCTGTCCCTTTAAATGAGTTTCATAAACCTGACTGCTGTCTGCATCGATTATCCTCTTGCTCATGTTACTCTCAGTGTCATATTTGTAGAACTCATAACCGATAAACAAAGCTGACTGTAACAAATGCATACATTCCTAATACAATACAAAATTATGCCTGCAATGCCTGTAAGTCCTGTAAATTCAGTTTATCTTGGTTCATTTGAGCAAAATGATTAAAATTTATTAGAAACCTCTTGCAGTTGAAAATTTGAAGATTTTCTACAGCAGAAGAAAAGTGAATAGCTGCCAGACTTTGCTTGAATAACCCTAGTGATGGGTGGGCTTGACTCAAGCTAATTGGGTCACTTTAATGTCAGTTTTCAAAGACTCGCCAATGGGCTTTTCATGCCAATTTTTACCTACCTGGAGGGGGGCTGTTGTGCCGCTCCTTTCTTTGCTGCTTTCAGCTTGGGAAGCTGTACACTCCAAGAGTAGATTGATCAATAGTTGGTCAACAAAATACTATTTTTGTCAAGGTTGGGTGTCTGGTCTCAAAGTGGTACAGCAGAAACCGAGATGTTGTGGGTCCCAAGTACCTGGCCTGTGTGGTCCTCTGCCTGTGACAATGGTGATTTGATCTCAATGAGCCTTAGGTGTCACACACCTCTCACTTGTCATTGCTGGACAACAGTAATTACACAAGCATAACCTGAACAAGCTTAACTATTTTAGTGGCTTCTTGACGCCTTACCGGTGCTCCCTCAGGGTTCACCTTTCCTTCTGCTCCTTTCTTTTGAATTGCTCAATGGCAATTCAATTACTTTTTTGCCTGGTCCATCTGCTTCTCTGGTTACTGTTTGTGTGTCCATTCGCTGACCTTTCACTTACGTGACCCTTTCTTTGTATCATCTAGCTATCTGTCCTATAAATTTGAATTCAGCTCCAAAACATCATCATGTTGTGCTTGGCCAAAGCCTTTGTGTCTGTGAAAGGTTGTCTACTCAATGGCCAGTTAACCCTGTATGCAGAGGAGGCCGTGGCGTGCACTGAGCTTTGAGTATAATGATGTAGCAAAATGAGGTAATCGAGTTCTGGAGTTCAATGTATTCAGAACGGGGTACTATGCTACTTAATGTCACTGCCAAAGTGAATTAGATTACTGTAAACTCGACAGAGGGACAGGCAGGTTGTGGTGTTTGTTTCTTGTCAGTATGCTTTAATTAAAATCCTCATTTCTAATCTGGCACCGTTTCTTTAGAATCCTAGTTGACACTGTGACTCAGGAAGGATGAGGCTCTAGAATTGCCGGTAGGCACTGTGACATCTTTAACTCATTTACTTGCAGCCACCACATCCTGCCTGTGGTTGTCAGCCAGTACTGTGAGACCTTCATTTCCCTTTCCTTCCGCAGATCCTTGAAGCATTAAAGAGTGTGTCGTTTGAGGTGCACAACATCAGCGTCTCCTTCAACAGCAAAGGAAATCTCCACGCTGGCTATGATTTGCTTGTCTGGAAGGCTATAGATGGTACTATTCAGTTTGTCCCAGTTGGCCAGTACACTGCTATTGGCAGCCTGAGAGTGGACACAGAGGAGATCTGGGCAGCTCAAGGAGTCCAGGTAGGTTGTAGCGACCTACTCACAATGCATTGGCTGTCTGCTACATTTCCAGGTCTGAAACCTTTAAAAAGCTCAGAGTAGCCCAAGTCAGAATTGTACTCTACATACAACAAGTTTCCCAATCTCATTTCACTCCAATCAACAGTTTAAAAACAGTAAATAACAAAATATGAAAGTGAAAGCCAAAAGGTAGATGTATATATGTAACTAATTGAAGTTGCCAAAAAATATACATTGAATTAACAAACAAATACAAATAAACAAATATTTACATACACCAAAAGAATACCCTCCCTTGTTTCCTCACCAAAGACGCGTTTTACACCATACACAATTATAAACCAACCACACACAAAGTCCGGGGTGGAACAGTAGCTAAGATGGTGGTGTTAAACAGTGAATCCTCAAACTAAAGTGAATGCAAAAAAGTGACTGAAATGACAGCACTATCCCAAAATAAATGAACCAGAAAAAAAAAAACCTCACCAGTCTGAGTCCCAGCAGATGTGAAGCATTTCCCACATAAAAGTCAGAGTGTTAAGGCCATCAAAAAACTTGAGTTTGCAATTGAAGTCAAGATGGTGGAGTATGAAGGTTGGTTGGGAGCACACATTGATTGTGCGTTGCCGCACCCACCACAAGGCAAACCACCTGGATTGGAACAGGAGTGCAGCGGGTGAAGAACATAAGAAATTTGACAAATGAGAGAAGACCTTTTGGTCCCTTTAGTTTAGCTAATAAACAAGTAGATCAAGAAGATCAAGAATGAAAGAGACTGCTGAGCTCTAAATCTGCATTCGCTTCATCTTTGTACTCAAGTGTCTTCACATCAGTTTCCAGACAGACTATTTTGAGAAAAGTAAGGTCGTTTTTGATTTGTTACTTGGTCTGTGAAACAAAAACAATTAAAGATGAATGGTATTTTTATTCATAGAATTCAAGAACAAACTAAACATATTAAATGATTATCACTTCAGTCCAAATACAATTCAACCACAAAAATGCCATTTCTAGCAGAGCAGTGTGAAAGATGACAAAGACAAAGAAAAAGCGTAGCGGTGACACCACAACCCCGGTATAATATAATGCAAAAAATAATAAAGGCTTTTCAGCAAAATGATGCCCCTTAGGACATGAGTTTTAGATTAGACTGACATGAATGATGACACATCCAGTTAAGTGCAGGTCAGACTGGAAGGGGGGGGGTCCATCACCGGAAGTGATATCAGGGTGGTCAGGTTGTCAATCATTCCGTCTGTTGAGGGAGGAAGAGAAGATGTGTTAGCATACACCACCATTTTGTGCATTGGCATTGAATTATAACCACCAGAGCCTTTAAGTTGTCCCCAAGGTGCATGTGTGTGACACCAGGTTATATTTTTTTCTTTATGCCATTGACGAAAGTGAAAGGTTGGCGTTCTTTAAATTGTCCTACTTGGAGCACCGAGTTCATAGCACGTTCATGTGGATATTCCGACTCAGAAACTCATATTTAAGCCCCCAGGCAAAGTAGTCCACTGGGGCCCCTGTTTTGATAGCAAAATAGAAACATACATAGGCATCAGAAACATTGTGGGCCCCTATGATGCTGGGGCACCCAGTCAATGGCCATTGTGCCCATACATTAAAACGGCCCTAATTTTCTCCCCAGCAGCACATGAATACAGCATAAAGTCCTCTCTATATATACTGCTCAAAAGAATTAAAGGAACACTTTTTAATCAGAGTATAGCATCAAGTCAATGAAACTTATGGGATATTGATTTGGTCAGTTAAGTAGCAGAGGGGGTTGTTAATCAGTTTCAGCTGCTGTGGTGTTAATGAAATTAACAACAGATGCACTAGAGGGGCACCAATGAGATGACCCCCAAAACAGGAATGGTTTAACAGGTGGAGGCCACTGACATTTTTCCCTCCTCATCTTTTCTGACTGTTTCTTCACTAGTTTTGCATTTGGCTACAGTCAGTGTCACTACTGGTAGCATGAGGCGATACCTGGACCCTACAGAGGTTGCACAGGTAGTCCAACTTCTCCAGGATGGCACATCAATACGTGTCATTGCCAGAAGGTTTGCTGTGTCTCCCTGCACAGTCTCAAGGGCATGGAGGAGATTCTAGGAGACAAGCAGTTAGTCTAGGAGAGCTGGAGAGGGCCATAGAAGGTCCATAACCCATCAGCAGGACCAGTATCTGCTCCTTTGGGCAAGGAGGAACAGGATGAGCACTGCCAGAGCCCTACAAAATGACCTCCAGCAGGCCACTGGTGTGAATGTCTCTGACCAAACAATCAGAAACAGACTTCATGAGGGTTGCCTGAGGGCCCAAATGTCTACTGCGCCCTGTGCTCACTGCACAGCACCGGGAGCTCAATTGGCATTTGCCATAGAATACCAGAATTGGCAGGTCCACCACTGGCGTCCTGTGCTTTTCACAGATGAGAGCAGGTTCACCCTGAGTATATGTGAAAGGCGTGAAAGGGTCAGGAGAAGCCGTGGAGAATATTATGCTGCCTGTAACATCGTTTAGCATGACTGGTTTGGTGGTGGGTCAGTGATGATCTTGGAGGCATATCCATGGAGCGACTCACAGACCTCTACAGGCTATACAACGGCATCTTGACTGCCATTAGGTATCAGGATGAAATCCTTGGACCCATTGTCAGACCCTACGCTGGTGCAGTAGGTCCTGGTTCCCTCCTAATGCACGATAATGCCTGGCCTCATGTGGCAAGAGTATGCAGGCAGTACCTGGAGGATGAAGGAATTGAAACAATTGAATGGCCTTCACGATCCCCTGACTTAAACCCAATAGAACATCTGTGGGACATTATGTTTCGGTCCATTAGGCGCCGCCAGGTTGCTCCTCAGACTGTACAACAGCTCAGGGATGCCCTCATACAGATCTGGGAGGAAATGCCACAAGACACCATCCGTCGTCTCATTAGGAGCATGCCCCGACGTTGTCAAGCATGCATACAAGCTCGTGGGGGCCACACAAGATACTGAAAAGCATTTTGAGTAGCAGAAATTACGTTTTTGAAAAAATGGACTAGCCTGCCACATCTTCATTTCACTCTGATTTTAGGGTGTCTACACAATTGAGCCCTCTGTAGGCAGAAAACTTTTATTTCCATTAAAAGACTTGGCATCCTTTTGTTCCTAAGACATTGCCCTGTCGTTATTTGTATAGATATCCAACTTCATATTGAGATCTGATGTATCTAATGTGTTTCTTTAAAGTGTTCCTTTAATTTTTGTGAGCAGTGTAGAAATGACCTGGAAAGGTTTTAATGGATACAGGAAGTCTTGTCTCAAAGGGTCAGCAGCCACTAGTTTTTGATCTGTCTCATTCATTTTCAATGGGTGGTCACAATTCACAACAATGTTAAAGGACAATACGTAACAGGAAAAAGTGAACAGAGCAATCAAATGACAAAATCAATACAAACTCCTTCACACATATCCTGGGAATTTAGTGGGTTATTCAGTCATGTAGGGAAAACATGCAAGGTATATAGAAGTTGTGTAAAATGTCCACAAACACCAATATCACATTTTGACAGAACTCAAATTACAGGAAGATAGTCCAGGTGCTCTGTTTTTACCTTCAACATTCCAAAGATGTGATTGTTAAGGAAATTGGCTCTGTGTGAGAGCGGGCATGTGCAGGAGTCTGTCCAACAATGGAATGAGTCAAATCCTGCCCTGCACACTCCATGCTACCCCCCATCACACTACCTTCAGTTCTTCAATCAGATTAAGCAACGACACCAACAATTTATTTCTTGTATAGCCCAAAATTACACAAGGAATATCTCAGTGGGCTTTAACAGACCATGTTTTCTGATCAGCAGCTCTAGTCAGGGTATGCTAGAGTAAAGTTATGAGTCTTCTGCCTGGACATTGGTCGCAAAATTGTGGCTTAAAAGCTGAAAAATGGTGGGAGCAGCAATCCAAAGACATAGGATATTGCATCTCTTAGTTTGCTCGGTAGGGTCACAAGGAGGCTAATTCAATGACACACAAGCTGCTTTCTGTCTGGTGATAACCAAACGTCATGATTTCCTTGAGTTGACAGGTGAGTAGCCTGCATACTATGTCTATCCAATTTCTACTTGTTTCTTAAACTGAAAGCCTTGTAATTCAAACAAGATTATTTTTTATGCTTGTTTGTGAATACTGTCAAGCTAACTGTAGGTTAATGTAGGCCTTTCTTTCAGTTTACTTTCTTTAATATCAGTAAGTGTCACATAAGGCTGACAACACATTTTCCATACCTAGACACAGTAATTTTACACTTTGCTCCTGTGTGAACTCAGGTGGTAAATTCCCAGTTGACAGATCAAGCAGTTTCATACTGAAAGCTGTTGTGTGGCAGTGGTTCAGGGGGATTACTTTGTGCTGGATGCCAACTTGGACTACTAGATTCAGACCGCAGCCATCTGTTCTGACACCAACATTGGAGTACAAGTAAGAAAGACCAGGGGCCTCATGCATAAACAGTGCGTACGCACAGAAATGTTGCTTAAGAACATTTCCATGTTCAAATTGCGATGTATAAAACCTAAACTTGCCGTAAAGCCACACACATTTTCACGGTAGCGCCAACTATGTCGTACACAAGTTCTCCGCTCGGTTTTGCAAACTGGCGGCACCCAGCGTCAAAGCAGTGCTACTGTTCCTGTATGGTTACTTTTTCTTTTTTAGATCCACATCCCTGACGTGGCTTTATCATATACAGTACATTGAAACTAACTGCATATTGTTTATTAGTTTAAGGCATCCGATTGTAACTAACATGTAACAATATAATGGTCCAGGGAATAGCCAAAGTATTCTAAATACCATAACTGCTTTAGTGTTGTTACTCGCACTGCACCTTCTTCTTCTTTTTCCACTTTCAGCTGCTCCCGTTAGGGGTTGCCACAGCAGATCATCTTTTTCCATATTACTCTCACTGCACCACTCGGAGTATTTATATCACTGTATCTGAGTGGGGAATCACAGCAGCATCTGATCGGAAAGAGAATTATCAGTATACAGCATCAAGTACATGCTGCCAAAGCCACGGCAAAACGTTTCAAAGCCTTTCCTGTAAGGACCTCGCGGTTCAGACACAGTTTCATCCCAAGAACTATAAACGCACTCAATCAATTGCTCCTTGTAGAACTGTTTGTACTTATAAGTACAATCACCTCACTGTAAACTTGCACTACAGTTATAATATCGCACAACCTGAGCCACTTTATAAAGCACGTATTTACATATGATGACGATATCATTTTTAAGATAAAATGCCGCAAAATATGTTGATTATATTATACAGATAAAACTTTAACTTCATTTAAATAATCTGTATTGTTAATAATTAAACATGTGAGGACACGGTGCCGCAGTGCTAGCAAGTTTACGTATTGTTCCTGCCTCGTGTTGTATATTTACTGAGGCTGGCGTGACACTGGAAGGATAGACAGATAGAATAATTAAACAAGTACTATAAAGATATTTCAATGTTCCTTAAAAGTTTTGAAGAATCGTCGTTGTAAGCTTACAGGTGGCTTAACGTCTATTACATAGCAGATTGTGTGGCGATTGGGTATTTGAGGAAAGAAAAGTAAGGACAGGAATTGGAGGTTAGTATGTTTGAAAGAGACAGTACTGCTACAATAAATTATTTCATCGGAGGTTATGCATGGCGCAACAGCATCTTGTCTTGAGACATGAACAATCACTGCGCCATCGTGTTCTCATATTTAATAACATGCTTTCATTACAATCATCATTAAAATAATATCACATATACATCTCATTATTTTAATTGTTTAGAGAGCTGTAATATCACGAATGTAATGGATTCTGTGTCCTGTCGGAGAAAGAGAAAGCCCGGAAGTACGTAGTGATTCACATACATAGAGCACATTGAAGATCAAATACAAAACAAAGCATTTAACATGCTACTTTAGTTACGATGGCATTTGAGAAACTAGTAAATTAAATGATTTTAAGATGAAGTTTATGATGTTCTACTTTAATGACAAAATAAACTACGTGATTAAAGTGGAAATTTTTAGATTAAAGGTGACATTTCGTGCTTTTTTTCCCATTGTGTGCCTATTTTTTTGTCTGTACCCTAATAAGCTCAGGCGGTGGGCTACAACTTGCCTTTTCATGGCGACTTTGATATCTCACAACTTCTTTTTTATTTTGGAACTGTGTGACTTTGGAGTTTCTCTGACACGCTATGTCACTCGATCAACTTCCTTTTGTTGTTTATACCACTGTTTGAATCAACAAATAGTATGTTTTTCCTTTGCCTCCACTTGGTATTCGCTGAAATTCTTATATTTTCCCTGTGCTTTTCCCATTGTCTTTTCAGAGAACGCTGAGCTTAAGGGTTATTTATATTTATTTGCATATTCAAAGAGGCGTAATTCTGGGAGGAGTTTGGGCAGAACAGAAGGCGCGTGCACGAGCATTACTTTTCACGCTGACTGGGATTTATGGAGCAGAAGAATGCAGAAGTTGGAGTATGCACAGATTCCTGCATCTCGATTTTTCTGTGCGTACGTTATGTGCTTAGGTCATGTTATAGTGTTAATTCTACGCACGGTGTTATGCATGAAGCCCCAGAAAACGAGAGCAAAGTCACAAAACCAGAAATAGAAGGTCCGAATTAGTGTAAGCCGCCCTAATGTGGGGTGTTCATAGAAATGTAATGATTTACTTCATGATTTAGCATAATGAACAAAAACAGTTGCATCAAATATTTGGAATGTGAACATTTAAAGATTAAAGTCTAAATTTTCTCGATTGTAATAGAAATTTGTCATTTATCATCCTCTGGTGGAGGTCCATAGAGGATTAGACCCCAGTAAAAATAAAATTATATTCGCAATTACTGACCTTTAAATAGTCTAAAACGACACCCATGTGTCTATGTATAAAATGTATCACTCAGTGCATTTACATGCATACATATAATCACTTTAAGGTGAGTAAGCCAATTAAAGCAGAAACATGTTTTATTAAAAATCCGCATTTACACGCGAAAGTAATCTTCTAGAGTTCTTCGTTAACAAAACATAATTAAACTTAACAAACAAGAGTTAAATGCCATCAACCACAGTGAATCCGAAAATAAGCATGACACCCGTGATCATTTTCTTGTGTTTTATAAATATGTTTATTCAAATTGACACTTTATTTATTGGTTTCCATTACCTGAATGCACGTGGCAAACTCTTTTCTTCTTGACTTTACAATTGAGCCTTGCGGGACACAATACGTGTGCTTCTTGCCTTACAGCCAGTGCTGCTGAAATGATAATAACGCAAGTATTTTCACTTCAACAAGATAACTATTGCGTCAGATTACTTTAAAACAAAATCGGACTAAGTAACGCATTTTACTTTAACGTGACATCCTACTGCTCTCTAGAGTGTGCTGTTGAGTTTGGTACTGTACATTCAGCTCATCAACATAAAGTTAGCGATTTCTGAAAAATTGAGACGGATTATTTCAGAATACGGTCGTCCGAACATTATATATAAGGTAGTCCAGATCTAAGTATGCAATTTTCATTACGCTATAACTTATTAAGTTTATCCATCCATCCATTTACTAACCCGCTGAATCCAAATACAGGGTCAAGGGGGTTTGCTGGAGCCAATCCCAGCCAACACAGGGCACAAGGCAGGAACTAATCCCGGGCAGGGTGCCAACCCACCGCAGCTTATTAAGTTTATTCAAATCACCTGAAAAATCCTAGGGGCCTCATGTATAACGCCATGCATAGAACTCGCACTATAACATGACGTAAGCACAAAAGCCAAAATGTACATACGCACAGAAAAATCCAGATGCAGGAATCTGTGCGTACTCCAACTTCCACGTTCTTCCACTACATAAATACCAGTCAGCGTGAAAAGTAACACTCGTGCACACGCCTTATGTCCCGCCCCAACTTCTCCCAGAATTACGCCTCTTTGAATATGCAAATAAATATAAATCACCCTTAAGCTCAGCCTTCTGTGAAAAGACAATGGGAAAAGCACGGGGGAAAATATAAGAATTTCAGTGAATACCAAGTGGAGGCAAAGGAAAAACATACTATTTGTTCAAATAAACCGTGGTATAATCAACAAAATGAAGTTGATCGAGTGACATAGCGTGTTGGAGAAACTTGAAAGCTCTCGTTCACAAAGTCGCACAGTGCCGGAAATAAAAAAGAAATCACATATCAAAGTCGCAGTGAAAAGGTGAGTTGTAGCCCACCGTCTGAGTGTCATATGAAAGCTTATTAGGGTACAGAGAAAAAAAAGGCACAAAATGTCAACTTCAATCTCGAAATTTCCACTTTAATCATGTAGTTTATTTTGTCATTAAAGTAGAACATCATAAACTTCATCTTAAAATCGTTTAATTAACCAGTTTCTCAAATCACATCGTAATTAAAGTAGCACGTTAAATGCTTTGTTTTGTATTTGATCTTCTACTCGTATGTGCTCTATGTGTGTGAATCACTACTTGCTTCTTAAACCGGCTCTCTTCCTCCGACAGGACACAGAATCCATTACATTTGTGATATTAAAGCTCTCTGAATAACTAAAATACTGAGATGTATACGTGATATCATTTTCATGATGATAGGAGTTAAAGCACGTTATTAAACATGGGTTTCACGGGGCAGTGATTGTGCGCAACCTTCGATGAAATCATTTATTGCAGCAGTACTCGTGGGCAACTCTAGGCTTGTGGTGGCCCTGAGCAGAGAAAGAATTGGTGGCCCCTTCGCCTGCCAATGTCAATATGGTATCTTATGCACGGCGGACGGCCACATCTGTTCCTGACACTGCATAGCCGCCTGGTGCTCATGACACAAGCGTTTAACTTTTGTTGAAATTTGCCGCTGCATTTTTAGCTGTGTCGTTATTTTCTTTCTTTTTTGTATTCAATATATATTGGCGTGGCCGCCCCTGCAGCCCTTGCTTTTCTTTCTCCAAGTAACCGATCGCCACACAATCAGCTCTGTAATAGATGTTAAGCCATCTGTAAGCTTAGAGCGCCAATTCTTCAAAACGTTTAAGGAACATTGAAATATCTTCGTAGTACATGTTTAATTATTCTATCCTTCACGACAGATCCAGTGAAGAATATAGATTATTTAAATGAAGTTAAAGTTTTATCTGTATAATATAATAAGCATATTTTGCTGCATTTCATCTTAAAAACGATATCGTCAACATATGTAAATACGCGCTTTATAAAGTGACTCAGGTTGTGCAATATTATAACTGTAGTGCAAGTTTACAGTGAGGTGATTGTACTTATAAGTACAAACAGTTCTACAAGGAGCACTTGATGGACTGATTGAGTGCATTTAAAGTTCTTGGGATGAAACTGTTTCTGAATCGTGAGGTCCATACAGGAAAGGCTTTGAAACGTTTTGCCGTGGCTCAGGTAGCATGTGCTTAATGCCATATACCGATAATTCTCTTTCCGATCAGCTGCTGCTGTGATTCACACTCAGATACAGTGATATAAATACTCCGAGTGGTGCAGTGAGAGTAATATGGAAAAAGATGATCCGCTGTGGCAACTCCTAATGGGAGCAGCTGAAAGAAGAAGAAGGTGCAGTTAGAGTAACAACGCTAAAGCAGTTATGGTATTTGGAATACTATGGCTATTCCCTGGACCATTATATTGTTGCAAGTTAATTACAATCGGATGCATTACACTAATAAACAATATGCCATTAGTTTAAGTGTATTTATAAAGCCACGTCAGGAAAATAAGGTGCAACCACACAGGAATAGTAGCATTGCTTTGACGCTGGGTGCTGCCAGTCTGCAAAACCGAGCGGAGAACTTGCGTACGACAAGGTATGAGGTACCGTGGAAAAGTGCGTGGCTTTACGCCAAGTGTAGGTTTTATACATCGTGATTTGAACGTGGAAAAGTTCTTACGCAACATTTCTGTGTGTACACATCGTTTATACATGAGGCCCCAGACCATCAAGAAGTGTGCGAACTGACGACATCAAGAATCGTCTTTGCGCCGAGCTGGAATCGTCCCCGCATAAATCAAAGTCATCCTGATGATCTGGATCTGCATAATTAGATCTGGACCACTCTGTAGTATAACTGAACGCATGCGCAAAGCAAATATACACACAGCTAAAGTGCAATGGACACGCTCAGACTACAAAATCCATAACAGTAACCTGTTTATAGCTCGCGTTATCAGATTAGTCGTGGAAAAGTCTACCTTAGTCTATCAGGTATCTCGGAGGCAGATAACCTGATTTCTCTAAACAGAATTAGGGTTTAAAAATGGCATTTTGGAAATCTGGTTTCTATGAATAACTGGGTTATTGAAGTCCGTATACGTTGTACACGTTCTTCTGGGAGTAGCTCTTAAAAGGGCTAGGACCACCGGTAAAGAATCAGATGTCAAAAATATTATAATATTTGTGATCAGTGACCATGAAATAGCATACAACGGAACTTCACATGCCTATATTACCAATGTGAAAAGGAGTAACTTTGACCCCTCGTGTCCCATTACCAGGTGAATCCTTGGGGTCCGTTGATCTGGTATGCACAACTTCACATGCTCCTGATCATTTGTGCTGAAGACACCTATTGGTTCACTATTTATTATAAGATAAAATAGGGTCTAAAAACAGCCTAAAATTGAGAGTCTAGAACAGGGGTTCTCCACGTCAGTCCTGGGGACCCCCTGTGGCTGCAGGTTTTTGTTCCAACCAGATTCCTAATCAGTGACAACACCTGATAGCACTGATCTCATTTAATTAGCTGGTATTTGTTTTTTCTTTTATTCGACATTCAGAAAAGCATAGCAGTATGATCTTTACATTTATAAGACATTTATAAATATTTCTGGTTTTGCTCTAGATTTAAATGCTTCACTCTCTTTGGTTGATTTCATTATACTTTGCCCTTTCTCTGTGCAGTTTTTCCCCCTTTATTGTATCTTAATAATGACAACTTAAAACGAGCAGAGCAGACACCCAGGCAAACAACACGGAATAATCAAAGGCTGCAGCTACTTTAGAGTCAGACCCACTAATTAGTAAATAACGGATTAATTAAACAATTAGAACACCTAGAAAAGTAGAATGAAAATACTGTTAAAAAGAAAAAAAATACATTATTCCTATATAACTGCTTAGTACATTTTAATATAGATTTTTTTTTTTTTTGCAAACTTAGTTTTCTAATTAATATATTGTTCCTTAAACACAGAACGTGGGAAATATCAGTTCACTTAATTAGCCAAGGAGTTCAATTAAAAACAGAAGCTGATTGGAACAAAAACCTGCAGCGACAGGGGGTCCCCAGGACCGACGTTGAGAACCCCTAGTCTAGAAGGTCAAAAATAGGGGGGGGTGCCCAAAAAGCTTCATATCTTGCATAGCTAGATATCAAGACGAGTCGAACGGTATATCATATGTGAGAGTTCTCTCATGCTGGTGAGTCAGAAGCGCTGGACAAAAAAAGAGCTGTAGTGATCTCAAAGTGTTCGTAAGATATTCTTATAAACACAGTATCATTTATGTACTGTAAGTCCATAGCTAAGAGTGCTTGTTGTGGCTTAAGAAGGGAAGGCTTAAAGATTCATGTCTGCCTGTTTCGTTGTATGAGCAGAAGTAGACCATGTAAGGCTTGTGCTGCTTTGGACTCCCGTCACATGTAGTCTAGTTTAAGAGTTAATGATCACGTTTCCTCAAAAGAGCTGAAAGCCAGAGGTAAACAAACACTTTTCTGGTGTTGACCTTCGTGTCTCCTCTCAATTAAGTGCAGAGTTTTAAATGTAAAGCCGATTACAGAAGCTGAGCACTCCTAGACAATATCATTCATGTAAGTCCATAGCTAAGAGTGCTTGTTGTGGCTTAGGCGATGAGAAGGTGAAGGTCCAGTGGGGCAGCTAAGGTTACCTTGGGGCTCAATTCTTCTTTGTGTCTTTGGCCTAATAACTGGGATTTCTGCACTGGTTTGGTAGTGATTATGGTTTGGAGAGGCACCTAGTGCACATCCTACTCTGTTAATTTATAAAAATGCAGAGGCTGAACCAGTGATGGTGTGCTAAAAGCCACCATGGTCTATTCCTAAATTCCATGCAGACATTAAACCCACTGAGATTACAGACAGAGTGAAGGAGTATCCTGTCACAGGCACGGTCAGCACCTCCATTAAAGCAAATTAGGCATTCGCCTAAGGGGGTAGATCATAAAGGCGGTACCCAGCCACAATGGTTAGCCTCTGAACAGTCAGTTGGCACACTAAAATGCTTGGCCAAGTTTGCAGAATAACTGAGCGCCGACACTGGTCAAAAGGGTCCAATTAGATGAAGAAATGCTTGGGCCTGATTCCAACCCATAAGCTACCTGGCACACTTACGGGAGTGTGCTAATGGGTCATGACCTGCGTCCCATAACCTACCATATGTCACTTTGTTCCCTGCTTTCCTCCAGATTCCAGAATCAAAATGCTATGAGGACTGTCTCCCTGGACAAATCTACAGGAAGAGGTTCTCGGCGTGGAGCAGCTGCATGTTCATATGTGAAAACTGTCCAGAAGGAACATACCAGGCAGGTTGGTAGTGCAGTACTAGTGGCCTGGGGCCTCATGCATAAACGGTGCAAATGCACAGAAATGTTGCATAAGAACGTTTCCACGTTCAAATCGCGATGTATAAAACCTACACTTGGCGTAAAGCCACGCACTTTTCCACGGTACCTCATACCCTGTTGTACGTAAGTTCTCCGCTCGGTTTTGCAGACTGGCGGCACCCAGCGTCAAAGCAGTGCTACTGTTCCTGTGTGGTTACCCTTTATTTCTTAGAACCACATTTCTGATGCGGCTACACTGAAACTAACCGCATATTGTTTATTAGTGTAATGCATCTGATTAATTAACCTGTAACAATATAATGGTCCAGGGAATAGCCATAGTATTCCAAATACCATAACTGCTTTAGCGTTGTTACTCTCACTGCACCTTCTTCTTCTTTTTCTTCTTTCAGCTGCTCCCGTCAGGGGTTGCCACAATGGATCATCTTTTTCCATATTACTCTCACTGCACCACTCTGAGTATTTATATCACTGTATCTGAGTGTGAATCACAGCAGCAGCTGATCAGAAAGAGAATTATCAGTATACGGCATTAAGCACATGCTGTCTCAGCCACGGCAAAACGTTTTAAAGCCTTTCCTGTACGGACCTCGCGGTTCAGAAACAGTTTCATCCCAAGAACTACAAATACACTCAATCAATTGCTTCTTGTAGAACTGTTTGTTCTTATTAGTACAATCACCTCACTGTAAACTTGCACTACAGTTATAATATCGCACAACCTGAGCCACTTTATAAAGCGCGTATTTACATGATGACGATATCATTTTTAAGATGAAATGCAGCAAAATATGTTGATTACAGGTGCTGGTCATAAAATTAGAATATCATGACAAAGTTGATTTATTTCAGTAATTCCATTCAAAAAGTGAAACTTGTATATTAGATCATTCATTACACAGAGACTATGTATTTGAAATGTTTATTTCTTTTAATTTTGATGATTATAACTGACAACTAATGAAAGTCCCAAATTCTCAGAAAATTAGAATATTGTGAAAAGGTTCAATATTGAGGACACTTGGTGCCACACTCTAATCAGCTAATTAACTCAAAACACCTGCAAAAGCCTTTAAATGGTCTCTCAGTCTAGTTCTGTCGGCTACACAATCATGGGGAAGACTGCTGACTTGACAGTTGTCCAAAAGACGACCATTGACACCTTGCACAAGGAGGACAAGACACAAAAGGTCATTGCTAAAGAGGCTAGCTCTTCACAGAGCTCCGTGTCCAAGTCCATTAACAGAGAGGCGAAGGAAGGACAAGATGTGGTAGAAAAAAGTGTACAAGCAATAGGGATAACCGCACCCTGGAGAGGATTGTGAAACAAAACCCATTCAAAACTGTGGGGGAGATTCACAAAGAGTGGACTACAGCTGGAGTCAGTGCTTCAAGAACCACCACGCACAGACGTATGCAAGACATGGGTTTCAGCTGTCGCATTCCTTGTGTCAAGCCACTCTTGAACAAGAGACAGCGTCAGAAGCGTCTCGCCTGGGCTAAAGACAAAAAGGACTGGACTGCTGCTGAGTTATGTTCTCTGATGAAAGTAAATTTTGCATGTCCTTTGGAAATCAAGGTCCCAGAGTCTGGAGGAAGAGAGGAGAGGCACAGAATCCACATTGCTTGAGGTCCAGTGTAAAGTTTCCACAGTCAGTGATGGTTTGGGGTGCCATGTCATCTGCTGGTGTTGGTCCATTGAGTTTTCTGAGGTCCAAGGTCAACGCAGCCATCTACCAGGAAGTTTTAGAGTACTTCATGCTTCCTGCTGCTGACAAACTTTATGGAGATGCAGATTTCATTTTCCAACAGGACCTGGCACCTGCACACAAAGGACCATGGTATCCCTGTTCTTGATTGGCCAGCAAACTCACCTGACCTTAACCCCACAGAAAATCTATGGCGTATTGTGAAGAGGAAGATGCAATACGCCAGACCAAACAATTCAGAAGAGCTGAAGGCCACTATCAGAGCAACATGGGCTCTCATAACACCCGAGCAGTGCCACAGACTGATCGACTCCATGCCACGCTGCATTGCTGCAGTAATCCAGGCCAAAGGAGTACTATACATGCTCATACTTTTCATGTTCATACCTTTCAGTTGGCCAACATTTCTAAAAATCCTTTTTTTGCATTGGTCTTAATTGATATCCTAATTTTCCGAGATACTGAATTTGGGACTTTCATTAGTTGTCAGTTATAATCATCAAAATTAAAAGAAATAAACATTTGAAATACATCAGTCTGTGTGTAACGAATGAATCTAATATACAAGTTTCACTTTTTGAATGGAATTACTGAAATAAATCAACTTTGTCATGATATTCTAATTTTTTGATCAGCACCTGTATATTATACAGATGAAACTTCACTTAAACTGTTATTTAACTTCATTTAAATAATCTGTATTGTTAATAATTATATGTGAGGACACGGTGCAGCAGCGCTTGCAAGTTCACGTTTTGTTCCTGCCTTGCGCACTGTATATTTACTGAGGCTCGTGCGACACTGGAAGGATAGACAGATAGAATAATTAAACACATTACTATAAAGATGTTTTAATGTTCCTTAAAGGTTTTGAAGAATCATCATTGTAAGCTTACAGATGGCTTAACGTCTATTACGGAGCTGATTGTGTGGCGATTGAGTATTTGGGGAAAGAAAAGTAAGGACAGGAATTGGAGGTTAGTATGTTTGAAAGAGACAGTACTGCTACAATAAATTATTTCATCAAAGGTCGCGCATGGCGCAACAGCATCTTGTCTTGAGACATGAACAATCACTGCGCCATCGTGTTCCCATGTTTAATAACATGCTTTCATTACAATCATCATTAAAATAATATCACATATACATCTCAGTATTTTAATTGTTTAGAGAGCTGTAATATCACGAATGTAATGGATTCTGTGTCTTGTCGGAGAAAGAGAAAGCCCGGAAGCACGTAGTGATTCACAAACATAGAGCACATTGAAGATCAAATACAAAACAACGCATTTAATATGCTACTTTAGTTACGATGGGATTTGAGAAACTAGTAAATTAAATGATTTTAAGATGAAGTTTATGATGTTCTACTTTAATGACAAAATAAACTACGTGATTAAAGTGGAAATTTCGAGATTAAAGTTGACATTTCATGCTTTTTTCCCACTGTGTGCCTATTTTTTCTTGTCTGTACTTTCATAAGCTCAGACGGTGGGCTACAACTTGCCTTTTCATGGCGACTTTGATATCTCACAACTTCTTTTTTATTTTGGCACTGTGTAACTTTGTGAACTTGAGCTTTCAAGTTTCTCCAACATGCTATGTCACTCGATCAACTTCCTTTTGTTGTTTATACCACTGTTTAAATCTACAAATAGTAAGTTTTTCCTTTGCCTCCACTTGGTATTCGCTGAAATTCTTCTATTTTCCCTCGTGCTTTTGCCGTTGCCTTTTCACAGAACGCTGAGCTTAAGAATGATTTATATTGATTTGCATATTCAAAGAGGCGTAATTCTGGGAGGAGTTGGGGCGGGACAGAAGGCGCATGCACGAGCGTTACTTTTCACGCTGACGGGGATTTATGGAGCGGAAGAACGCAAAAGTTGGAGTACGCACAGATTCCTACATCTGGATTTTTCTGTGCATACTGTAAGCACATTTCGGCTTTTGTGCTTACGTCATGTTATAGTGCGAATTCTACGCATGGCGTTATGCATGAGGCCCCTGGTGTCCGAGCATTGCCTTACTTGGATGATCAGATCAACAGCAGGACACACCACTAATTCCATCTTTGCTCCCGTTTCTAGATTTGGTCACCTGTCTACCTTGCACGTTGGAGGAGTGGTCACCTGCACGCAGCACGGCCTGCCTGGAACGAGATGCCCAGTACCTGTCCTGGGGGGACCCATATGTCATGGTGCTGGTGGTCATCGCGTGCTTTGGCCTAGCACTAATCATTGCTGTCTTTGTCCTCTTTGCGATCCGACTAGACACCCCCGTAGTTAAGGCCGCAGGAGGAAGAATGAGTCTCCTGATGCTTTTCTCCCTCGCCTGCTCCAGCCTCAGCCTTGGCTCTTTTGTCGGGCGACCCAATGATTTCCACTGCAAGATGCGACAGCCCCTGTTTGCCATCAGTTTCACCGTCTGCATCTCCTCCATCTTGGTCAAGTCCTTCCAGATCATTTGCATCTTCAAGATGGCAGCCAAGCTACCTATGGCCTACAAGTACTGGATGCGGTACAATGGTCCCTATATGTGCATCCTAGGAAGCACGCTGATGCAGGCCACGATTTGTCTCATCTGGTATTCTATCAAGGCACCTTACCTTGTGAATAATTACAAGATCTCCAGCAACCAGGTCTACCTGCAGTGTTACGAGGGCTCATTTGTAGGCTTCACACTCATGCTCTCCTACATTGGCCTGCTTGGGGTCCTCTGCTTCATTTTTGCCTTCATGGGACGAAAACTACCCAAAAACTACAATGAAGCTCGTTTTATTGTTGCAGGCATGTTGATATATTTCATCTCTTGGTTCTCCTTCTTCCTCACGTATGCCACCTCAGAGGGCAAGTATGTTGCTGCAGTCCAGATCTTTGCAGTGCTTAACAGCACCTGTGGGATCCTCTTCACCTACTTCATGCCCAAGTGCTACATTATCCTGTTAAAGCCAGAGAGCAACACAACAGCCTACTTTCAGAACTGCCTACGCAGTCACGGGGTGGCAAGGCACAGCTCTCACCCATCATCCACTGAAGCTACAGAACCTAAAGACACAGGGGACTGCACTTGAGATGTCAAATCCTCTCCCCACGTCCATTCCCTGTCACTTAGAAACTGCGCCCCAAATGGTGTAAAAGGACAACCTGGGACCAAATTCACTAAGGCCACTGAGCAGCTAGCAAAGCATCTTAAAAAGGTCTGGCCCCCTCCGCAGTGTAAAAGCAGAGCTTCTGAAAGCATGTCTGGCACTATGCCTAAATAGCATGGTGAGCATTTACTGCTAGGTATCTTTCTAAAGACATTTGACTTCTTGTGACAAAGTGCCATGCTTAGATGATTGAATCATTTGACCTTGTGCTAATCACCCACAGATCAAATTAAAAGTCTGTTTCTGAAACCCACATAATCACCAAACTTCAAAGTGAATAATTCTCAATGGAGCCCTGGAAGGCAAGAGTGCTTTTTCAGCTAAAACAGGCGAGTTTATTCAGTGAAAACAATCACACTGCCCTCTGGTGGACAGAGCTGGAATCTAGCAGTCATCCATCTTCCAAGGGACTTTCTGAACTCAGGTCTGGAGGGTGCCAAGAAGCTGTCTCCCTGGGTACAATCATGCACATCTAAGCACATTCATCCATGCTGGGCTAATTTTAGGTTGGCAATTAATCTAAGAAGCACCAGGGTGCTGGTGAAATGGCACATACGCACACAGGTAGAAAACATAGAAACTCCAAAACAGTCAAGTCTGCGCAACCACTTTGGTATGTTCTTGTCCAGTCTGCCTGCCTGAGGTAAGGCCTCCAAAAGTGGACAGCAACACCTGGCATGCAGCTTGTCATCCATCTCATTTCAAATAAGGTGCCAGTCATGTGCTGCATACCACGACAATACCCATTGGGAAGATGGTTACTCTGTCATTGCTGCTAAAAAGAATGAAGCAAGCAGCGTGGCTCCAACTGTACACTTCTGCTACCTCAGGCCCTCCTATTTGTCCAAGCTCCTGTCAATAATGATTTTTTTTATATATATATATATATATATATATATATATATATATATATATATTTATATATATATATTTATATATATATATATATAATTCAGGAACCTTTCTCACATTTCATTATGTTGCAGCCTTATGCTAATATCATTTAATTTCATTTTTCCCTCATTAAACATCACACAAAGCCCCCAAAATGACAAAAAATTAGACATTTTTGCAAATTTATTAAAAATAAAAACCTAAAATTTCACATTGATATTGAAGTATTCCAACCCTTTGTTATTACACTTGGCTCAGGTGTATCCCACTCTGTTGATCATCATTCAGATGTTTCTACACCTTGCTTGCAGTCCACCACTGGTCAATTCATTTCATTGGATGGGTTTAGGAAAGGCACACACTTGTCCATAAAAGGTCCTGCAGTTGACACCACCAGGATGCCCGCAGAACTTAGAGATAGGATTGTGTCAAGACGTGGATGGTTCCCAAGAGCACAGTTGCCTTCATAACACTTAAATGGAAGAAGTTTGGAAGAACAACTACTCTTCATAGAGCTGGCTACCGGGCCAAACTCAACAACTGTTAGAGAGAGGCTGAGCTCCGGACAACCTGCTTGGAGATGGGAGAAACCCCCCAAAAGGACAACCATCACTGCAACACTCCTTTAATCTGAGTGGCCAGACAGAACTCTCCTCAGTTAAAAGATACATGAAAGCCTGCTTGGATTTTGCAAAAAGGCACATATGGACTCTCAAAGACTGTGAGAAACAAGATTCTCTGGTCTGATAAATTCTAAGAGTCCTGTCTGGAGGACATCGGGCAGTGCTTATCACCCGTGCAGCACCATTCCAATGGTGAAGCATATGGTGGTAGCATCATGCTATGGGGCTTTTTTCAGCAGCATGGGAGATTATTCAGAGTTGATGGAAAGCTGAACAGAGCAAATTCCAGAGATAACCTTAAAGAAAACCTGCTCCAGAGTGCTTTGGACCTCAAATGGGATGAAGGTTCACCTTCCAACAGGACAATGACCCTAAACACAAAGCAAAAGACAACAGAGGAGTGGCTTAGGGACAACTCTGTGAATGTTCTTGAGTGGTCCAGCCAGGGCTCTGACCTGAACCCAATCGGAAATCTCAGGAGAAACCTGAAAACAGCTGTCCTCTGACCTTCTCCACCCAGCCTGACCGGGCTTGAGTGGACAATGGCAGAAAATCCACAAATCCATGCAGCAGGAGAAGTTTGTAGTGCCAAACCCAAGGAGCCAAGAACATTCCAGGATGGAACTGCTGCCAAATGTACTTTAACTAATTACTGCGTAAAGGGCCTAAAAACTCGTGCTGGTGTGATATTACAGTTTTTAATTTGTAATAAATTAGCAAAGATTTAAAATTCTTTTTTCGCTTTGTCACCCTGGGGTATTGAGTGTTGTTTGATGTGGGAAAATGAATTTCAATGATTTTAGCACAAGGCTGCAGCAATAACAAAATGAGTAAAAAATGAAAGGGTCTGAAGACTTTCTGAACACTGTGTGTGTGTGTCTGCCATCATAAAGCCCCCCCTAACAATTGCACTAAACTGCTGAAATTTGTACACCTTGATATTTTAGATACTGAAAATACACTCAGAATAATACACAAAAACTACGTGTCCTAACTGTTCACAGCCAAGCATTTAATAAAGACCACTCTGAAACATTTATCATACATATATATTTATTTTTATATATAATATATATTTATATATATACATATTTTCTTCTCAAGTTTTAAGAAAGAAAAAAAATTAGGGAATTGTTATTGGTGAGTTCCTGAAAGAAAAAAAGTGCTTTAAATGTAGGGCAGTGGGGTCACAACCTCAAGTCTCGGTCAGTCCCCTTGCGTCTTTTCTATAAAGGCTTCTTCAGAAGCAGCTTATTACCTTAGGTTTACGTAAACCTCTGTCAGAGATGCTCAAAAGTCAAGATAAATTGATAAGCACTGGCATCACAAGTTTCAGACGTAAAGAGCCCGCTACCAATGGCAGCCCAAAGGTCTCCGCAGACCTTTGAGGACAAAGATGCTCAGCTGCAGCGTTTGTGTATTTCAGTGATCATGCATAGCTGAGCAAGAAACACAATAATCTTAGCGCAAGGGCAACATCAAGCACCACAGTGCGTGCTTAAGCCAATCCAGCACCCAGAAGGCCAGCGCCAGCTACTTGCAGGCATCGGCTTCGGAGTCCTATTGCTTTAGACATCTCTCCACAGTATATAGATGGCCAGAGAGATGTGGATAGCCTTCTGTCCCCCCCCACTATGGGCTGTCACACCTTCAGCCCCACCCACGCCACTGCAGGATGAGCTCCACTGTACCTGACCAGACTCGCTGCAAGGGGACTGAGAGAACCATTTGGGTGACCCCCTCTCCCACTTATCAGTAGTAGACGACTTCACCAAGATTGTCTGATTTGCGTCAGAAGACAGCACATTAAAGACAATATCACTCACACAAAAGGAACAGTGCACGGCCCTGAAAATGGCAGGCGGCCCTGAAGCCCCACTGAGCCAGAGTAATGTCGGCACCAGGATGAGAGCTACCAGGCGGTCTGCCATGGATTGTCCCAAAGTATCATCGATTGAAGGGACTCTCTGCTCCCTTTTGGGGGTGTGGTGCCCTCTTCAGTCCTCAGGGAACAAACATGCATGCACCAAAGAGGGCGCAACATCACTTTTCACAAGACACATCCACCCCGACAATGCAGGCTTGTGACCATTAAAGCAATGGCTGACTTTCAACCTACATGTGGGACGCTGGATACTGAGTAGGACAAGCCATTCTTGTTACATGACATCCACAAAGAACTCACAAGGGTTACCCATTGCACACTGAAATGATTGACGGCTGCCAGTCAGTTCGGGGGGCACAGACCCCAGCTCTCGGACTGGGGGGGCCCCCGGGGGCCCACTGTTCACATGCACCTTGGGTGACAGCTTGGCTAAACTGTAGGGTGGTGGCAGGCCTGGCGGGCCATAGGAAGAGGCATGGCTCTGCTCACTCTGGGAAAAGGAGGTGCGGCTGTGATGAGAGTAAGAGCTGTGGCTCTGCAAGACGGGCGTTTTTCTCCGTGAAAAAGGATTGTGACCTTGATGCGAGTGGTGAGAGTGCCCGTGGCTCCGGCTGCTCAGCTGACTTGATCGGTCACTCCGTCTCCCGGTGCGCGACGCAGGGTCAGACTCGCTGCCACCGCTGCCTGCCGACCTGCGGTCTTTCTCTTTAGACGAGGTCTTTGTGCCTTTTGTGCTGCTCTGGTTTGACCCGCTGCTTCTGCTTCCTGGAAGACAAATGACAAAACAGAGCCCCGCTAACTTATCAAACCAAAACAACTGGGCACTTGCTGTACAACATGGCCACGCGGACACATGCAACTAGTGGAAACTGCAGAGAAAAATGTGAAAAAGCGGAATGGAGAAATGTACGACACTAGGAGAACAGCAGGTAATGGGGCACCCCAGAAACAACCCAGTGCAACTAAAACACTGCCCACCCTCCACAGAAGGACCAATTTAATAAAGTGGCTCTGGTAAGTTACCAGTGGATCAACAGACCAACTCATCTTTCCTGTATTGTGTGATGAACACATCATATCAATGATGCAGCAGAGGAGACTTGGCTGGTTGGAGCTCGTTGGTACTGGCTGTTCCCATAAGGACTGAAAGGCCTCCTCTCACTTGTACTTCTTATACTCTTCACTCTTAACAAGTCCATCCATTTACACCAACACCTACTGAATCTGAGCTGGGCCTACTCCTTGAACTGCAGTCTGCTCAGATTAGCGCAGGCAGTCAAAATGACATCACGAAGAGCGGGCGACAAGCACTACGTCCTCATGATCAGTGTTACCAAATGAAGATGTGCTGAACTGATGCAGTTGCTCAGGTGTTACTAAGATTAGTAGAGTAGAGTATGTCATCACTCAATCACATCATAAGCCGCAACCACTGCACACCACACCACTCACCACTAACTGGTAGTTCAGAAGAGTCCTTGGCATGTGCAGCTATGCCAAGTACCCCTTGGCACGGCAAAGTGGCAGTAAGATTGAGCATAACACCACCAAACACACACAAGCAGTCTGGATGGAACACAGCATGATATATATTTGGGGAAAGCACAATAAATAATCATCAGAGCAACACCCCAATGTCAAGGTCAACCTCCTCCAGGATACCCTTTGGACAAAGGGTGCAGCTGAAGGCAGGACAGGGTGCAGGTGATGGCGGGCGATGAATCCTATGAGGCAACACAAATATATCATGCTGGGAGGAGGGGTGCAGGCTTACCCGTCCTGGGGCTCCTCTGCATCTCTCCTTCAGTCTAACGCTTGCTCAGCATGAAACAAGGGAACAAGACAGTTACAAGCAAGACAGTGGAGGCCTGGCACCATAAACACACCACAGGCAGGCCTTCCCCTGCCTTACTTTCAATGGAAGCAAACTGCTTGGAAAAACCCTGCTAAGGCCCACTTCTATGTGCAGATCACTTGAATCTGCACTCTCTCCTTGCAAATGGTAGGGCATTACTGAAATTAGGATCGCTGCTGGTGCGAGGGAAGTTGAGATCCACGAGTGAGGAATTTTCTGCCCCCAGGACTGTGTTGAAGAATGCACTGCTTAAAAAGGCAACTCCAGTAGTCATCATTTGAAAAGGAACACATTGAATCTGATAAATTGATCACAACTGGACAATAATACTTTTCACTCAATTCCATGACACACTGATATTCCTTTGTACTACTTCATTTACTCATGCTGTGCTGCTGGGCTCTGAGCTTTAATATTTGAAACTTAACTGCAAACAATGGAAAATGTATTTCTGACTGTGATTTATACTGTTAGCAAAATTGGACAAGGAAAAGACTGACATAATATTTGCATGGTAAAGATATCACCTTTTAAGCTCATTCTATGGTATCATTCAATATAAAACAGAGCTAACAGGATTTGGAAACAATGCCCTTCCACTTCTCTCCATTCCTTGAATCTAACATTTTAGCATCCGTTTACAGCCTTAAACTCAGAGAAGCACTCTAAATTCTGGATGGTATAAAACACAGAAAGACACACAGGGAAAGTATGGCATGGCAAGAAAACACAGGATAAAGAATGGTATGATGAAGAAGTCTGGTAAAAAAGGAGGGCATGATTACGGAGATATACCGGACACAGACCATGTCAGGAGATGAAGCAGAAGACAGAGTGACAAACAGACAGCCAGAATGGCACAAAACGTGGAGTATGCCATCACCATGAGATGATTTTGTAGGCCTGCTGCAACCCTGTTAAGTCCAGTTAGACAAAAAGCAGCTTACAGGTCACGGAGCTGCTGATTTTCTAAACTATTTTCACATGCAACGAGAACAGCACTAAACTACTACAAACACTGGGCAATAGACAAACTAAAAACAACACAGGTTAGATTCTACTTACCTTCACTGTTCTGGCTGCCAGCACTGCCGCTGTGAAAACTGTGGCATGGATCTGAATAACCAGGAGGAAATCCTGGATGGGTGCTGGGGAAGGGGTAAGGATAGGCCTGTCCTCCTAAAGGCCAAGGATTTGAAGCAGTAGTTGATGTTGGTAATGGGGCCAAAGTGTCCTGTTCTACAACCCCAACACCACTACAGCCTTCATTTAAATTCAGAGATGCCATGTCTGCAAAGACAGAATAAAGCAGAAGTACTCAGGATTAATAGGCCAGCAGAGTATAATCTATGTGGTGAGACCACAGGGACATAAAGACAGGAAAGAGGTAGGGTAGAAGAACACATTAGAGACATTTTCCACTTTAATTACCTTTACTGCCCAAACAGAAATACATTACATAGCTACACCAAAAACACTTCAAAGTCAACCATGAAATTATGTGAATGCACTTTCCCCGAGAAACTAATTGTAACAACCAAAAGGTATAATAATGATGTAAAAATCGAAGCAGTTTTTTTTTTATAGAAATAATTTACATATTCCTCACAGCCTTTTACTATCCAAGTTCTTGATAAGATAATATTCAGGCACATTTCGTAATTCAAGGCAATGAATTAAAACACTTGATCACTGAGAGAAACAACGCTCCAAGAAGTGATTATTTATTATTAGCATCATAAGACTTTAAGAGTACACTTAAAAAGCCTCTCTTATGCTCTGCTTACGCAGAATTGCCGGTTATAGCCTTGAGGAGCAAATGCATCTGCTGATAACTGGTGTCAGGAAGTGGAATCTTTCAACCCCAAATAGTTAGTGAGTAATGATATTCATTACATTCAGCCCTTGGTAATCACATAGTCGGGAGGGCGGTTTGGATAAACAACTTGCAGCGAGAGCAGTAAAAGTCTGCCCCATGAATCTTGCTGTGGTGCAGACCCTAAATAAAGTAACTCAAGCTGAATCTTGTCAGATCTGCATGAAAGCCTTTCTACTGTCTGCTGAGAGGAAGTACAGCTCGAGGTGTGCATGACAAGCAGTCGAATGCCAAGCAGATGCGCATTTAGTCTTCATGATTTCATAGTAAAGGTCCTAACACCAGATACACAGTTTACTTTTAAAACATACTTTTACTAGGCATCTTAAAGTGCAAAGACAGTTTAAAAGTGGGGGAAGTAGTGCTTTATTTGCAAAGATAAAACACAATCTCACAAGATCCGGTCTCATTCTAATATGATGTTTAGAAATGTGAAGTAGGTCACCTCTTCTACAAAAATATTCAAATATTTTAATTATGAAATCTTCGGAATTTCTGAAATAACTTATGTTGTTTACATACCATGTCCTACAAAACCAAAACCAAAGGTAAATTGAAAGTTAAAATGAAATCAGTATGAGGCCTGATTGACACGACAGTAAAAAAAAACTGGGACAAATCTGTACCAAGATGAACACAGTACTAGAAATTAGTCCAAATGTAACCATCTTCAGTTTTTTTTCCACTTTCTCAAAACTCCATTTGCATTCAACGTGGGCTGTGTTTCCTACCCATGACGGATCAATCTAACTTTATGTTGCTTTCACAACCCATATTTCTCTTGATGACTCCTTTTAACTTACTTTATATTCATTATCTATTACTGTATTTGAGTTTATGATGGTTGTACTGGATGTTTTCTTAATTTGTTATACAGGTGTAACGTGAATGACATCACATAATTACCATTAACTTAAATGGCAAAATTCCTCAAAGGTCCTCAATAAAAGGGACCACACTCCTTTGTCCGGGCGAGTGGAGCTGGGTAGAGGGAAGGCAACACTCAACTGGAGGAGAGCAGTGCGGTGGTGAGGGAGGAAGGACAGACAACTTGTGGTTTTTCTGCTTGTGCATACAAGGTATTTGTGTATTAAACACTGTTTATGTGAACCTGGGATTGTCTTGTGTGTTCAGGTTTGGGGCTCTCTCGTGCCCTATTTTTCACAACAGACAGATAGACAAACTGACAGACACATAAAAATTTTGGCTTTTTGCAGAAGCTTTTTAAATAATTAAATAGGTAGACTAATAAATAAATATACACATACAAGAATGACAAAAAAAAAAGAAAATTAAAAAGAAAAAAAAGTTCTGACTTGGCTGTTGCAGTGATGCCTTATGCAGATGTACTGCTGTTAGTATAAATCAGCCCCAGTAGTGTTTCTTGAAACACTTCTGCTAAATAATTTGTTGGCTGAAAGTTCTCAGTTGCCACTGGGAGGGTGTGCAGCATTGTTCATAATGGCACTCAGTTTTATTTTAATTCTCTCTTAAAGTGATGTTACCAGCCCAACATAACACAGCATAGAAAATAACACTGGCCATCACAGGAATGTAGAAGATATGAAGGATGTCACTTCCCACATCAAAGGAAAACAGTCTCCTAAGCAAAAAGAGGCTGTTCCTCTGTGTTACGAGACTAGTTCAATCTGTCATTAATGTGGACTCCCTCTATATTCACTGGCTTTATCACTTCAAGTTTCATATTTTAAAAAATGGCCTTTTGACCTCCCTGGAGCTTTTCCAATTCTTTTACCCTTTATTTGGAGTCACGATGCTTAAGATTGCAACTGAGCAACAAATGTGACAACATGACTGAACCCCACAATGTGAATGCAGAAGCAAGAACAACTGAGACTGGGAATGCATGGACATCCAGCGCTGCTCCATTTTGCAGGCTGCAGTGAAATGTACTTTGAATAACTGTCAAGATGGCCAAGACTTAGCACTAGCAGTGAACAACTGAAAATCACTCCAAGGGTTTTCGTAACTGCAGGAATTCAGCTTCACTTGTGTTTACATGTTGAAAAGGAGGTTAAAATAATTTCTTTCTATACACATTTTTTTAAAGAAAAGTGTTGTTATTTGAGGCAAGTCTTTACATCTACTGTATGTTATATTTTTCACTCTCTATACAGTACTCTTAAGATATTTTTTGGTTACTTGCATTTTGAAAGTTATTATGGGATAGGCTCCATCTGTCTTGCAACCTTGACCTGGATAAGTGGGTTAAGAAAATGGTAAGATGGATTATTATACATTTGTCTTCTCTTCAAAATATTCCTTCATATCTAATTTTGTTGATCTCTACATTTTTTCTTGGCCACCTAAGTATGCACCTTTTCATATTATGTATTACAGATTAAATCCCATTATAGTGAATACAGACGTAATGACATTTTCAGAATAACGAATACTTTTTGTGGGCCCAGAACAAACATTCATAGAACATCATGTTAAATGAATCTAGTTTTAAAGAAATGTAAATCTCAGTATAATGAGTGTTTTATCGACCAAAATGGCCACCAAAGATTATAATATACTTAATGCTGCTCCTACACTTTCTGCACCCAGCAACTCTGAAACAAGGTTGTCTCAAACAGGGAGACAGTCTGTTGCAAAATTTCCGTATTCGGGCAGTCCTAAGCAGGCTCATCAAGCATGTAGGCATAATATCTTACATATAGCTGAATTCTGAGTCAGTGCTCCACCGACTGTCCATGTAGGTAGTTATGTTGTGTGCGGATACAGTACTGTTCAAGTTTCACAGCGATTCTAATGTCTCGTTTTCATTCTGTATTTTTACCTGTATTTCTATTTTAAAAAATTACATCTAACATCTCACTTTTATTCTGTGTTCATACCTGTATTTCGATTAAAAAAAATAACTAACATCTTGTTTTCATTCTGTACTTTCATACCTGTATTTCTATTAAAAAAATAATCTAATGTATTATTGTTAAACAAAACATTCCTTGCAGTTTCAGAAACACTTTTTTTTCATACAGGTATTGTCAAGCTTGAGTCACAGAGTGGCATGAGAGACAGAAAGATAAGTCCTGGTTTTCAAGGAAAATACAGGTACTTTATTACTGTACAGAGAAGGCAGGTGGAGTCTCAAGACTTCATTCAGAATAGGAGCTGTAAGGTGCTGTGACATGGGCACAATCGTTCTGCTTTAGCTCCTATCTTCAGATTAGATGAACACCAGTGGCTCGGAATCATCGCACTGGCAGACACAGTCTGGAGAAGAGAGATCAGATGAGATCAAAGCCCGGTGTTAAATCTTAAGCACTTTGCGACAAGTGCGGTAGGCGGTAACCCTGATCCTACAACCAATTGCTTTGCCCTGGGTTTGTTTACTGCTTACCAGATGCAACACAGCAACAACAGAGCTGTCCTTGCACTACTGCTGTTAGACATGGCAAATTACTGGCAGCCCCGGTTTTAATACTATATGTATTTTCCCCATATTTGTTATAACAAAATTTACATTATAACAAAATATTTTTATGGTCCTGTGAATTTCGTTATAACACGATTCCACCTGAATTACTATTAATGTAATCTGTCTTTGATTCCATATTAGTCTTTCTTTATCGGTTTACCTTGAAAATGCATGTATCTCTAATCTTTAATCTCTCCTTGATGAATTATATAGTTTTTGTTCAATATATAGTACATATGCATTATTTTCTCTTGATTGTATAATAAATATTAAAATTTTTTGCAGCCTAGACAATTCTGTTTTACATATATGTATGTATTTGTGTTCCTTCATATTTATTTATTTTTTATTTAAACTGCATAAGAAATTTATTAGAATTTCATGAGTTCTGTTTTCTAGATATATTAAGGTCAGAATTGTATATACTGTACTGTACAGTTAATCTCCATTAATGTTATATATGGTTCTCTAAGCAAAGGAAAACGAATGCTTACATATATGTATGTCAGACATTTTATAACCATCTTTCTTTGGAAAAATAAAAACCTATATGACTGTGAAATATACCTTTTAAATACTAACATTAAGCAGATTCTAATAAACAGATGACACCATAGTTACATGCTCACCTACATCTCAATTTTGGTGGTTTAGCTGTCTCAGGTTGTGAAAAAGACAGACATTGCATATTTGCTGCTTTACATAAATGTGGGTTGGGGCCTAATATGTTCTTATAAAATGTATTACTCCACTGCAGCCTTTAAGAATAAGTTTGAAAAAAACCATATAAAATCTAATTTCTTTGCTCTATGATGTAGCACACGACAAGAATGCCCAACAGCTCCAATTATTTCTGGTATTGAAAATGAGCCACTTGACGTTAATTGTTCCATACATCAGAGTTTCAGGGAATTATAAAGGACAGATTTGTGGGGAGGGAGGAGGGGGGGAACATACACTTTTATACCAACAAGTTACTTTATATATCTGAGTCAGACTCGCCACTTCTACATATTTGTGCAATCATTTCAACAATTAAGTACACCCCATGAAAACTGTTGGCTTTGTCAGCATATCTGAACAGCCAAACATCAACTGTTCATGCAAATATTGCCTGCAAATAAAGGTGATAAACTTGAACAAATGACACATCAAATTGACATGGTGTTTTCATTCTCATAATCTAAATTAACAAAAATGCAGTTTTGTCACATGGAAAAAGTAAGTGCACCCCTAAATTTGTCACAACTTTGTAATCATACAATTACAATTGGGTGTTCCAGATTAGTTGCCAATGATTAGGACCTCCTTAGGGAGTATACAGGTATTTAAGCCACAGACAGAGATACACTGCCTTATTTAAACCACAGATACTGAGGGTGTAGTGTTCTTTTTGCTATTGGTATTTGCATAGCCATCATGCCAAGATCAAAAGAGCTCTATAAGGCCCTCAGAAAGAAGACTGTGGATGCCTATTAGCCTGGCAAGGGATTTAAATGCATCACAAAATTATCTGAAATCAGTTATTCCACTGTAATGAAAATCATTCACAAGTGGCATAGATTTCAAATGACTGCTAAATTGTTCAGGACTATCCAGTCCAGCTAAGTCAGTTCAACAGCTGACCATCTGATACTGATACACACCAAAATTTCATTGTGGAATCTGCATGCAACCCTTGCAGAAGTTGGTGTCAATATGCACACATCTACAATAACAAAAAGATTTCGTAAATTTGACCTACGTGGAAAGTGTGCCTAGAAAACGCCTTTGTTGTTCAAAAAGATCATTAGAGAAAGAGTACAGTTTGTCATTGAAAATATATAGGGAAAGACAAGGCCTTCTGGATCAATGTCCTATAGACAGATGAATCAAAGATAGAGTTGATTGGCCAAAGTAACAGAACATATATTTGACACCAACAAAAGACAGAATTTCGGGAGAAGAACCTCACACCAAATGTGAAGAATGGTATCAGAAATTATATGGTTTGGGTTGCTTTGCTGCCTCAGGGCCTAGGCAGATTACAGTCATTGAGTCAAGTATTAATTCTGCATCATATTAAAGTGTGCTTGAGGAGAATGTGAGGCCATCTGTCCAAAATTTAAAGCTGAATTGAAAATTAACTTTCTAACACAATAATGATCTGAAGCACCCTAGCAAATCCACCAAGTAATGGATCTAAAAAAGAACTGGGAGAGATATGGTAAAGCATACTACACAAAGTTATTTTTGCTAAAGGGGGATATAACAGCTTCTAGAAGCAAGGGTGTAGTTGTTTTTTTCCCAGTACACCAATACATTTTTGTTGCACATATCATTGAAAAGTCACATTTTCCTTGTGTTTTATTCAAGTATATCACCCTTATGTGTTGTCACGGATAGCCTGATAAAAAAGTCAACAATTTCCATGCCTTTTTCACATGACTGTATATCTAACAAACAAGTTTAATTAAAGTTTCATAAATGCCTGTGATTAAGAATAATCTGAGCAAGATCATTGTGTCCTGTTATTGCATCTATACTAAGAAGTCCAAATTTGAACATGTTTAACATCAGATTACATACCTATTAGTTTACACTTGCACAATCATTAGATACTTATTAAAATTTGTTCTTTACAGTCTTCTTGAGCTTGTCGAACAACAGATAATTGCTATACTTTGCTTGCGCGAATAAATAACATGAAAATTAATATCCTGCCCAAATTGTTATACATTTTCTAGGGCATCCCTTTTTACATAAATGAATCATTTTTATGAAACGGGATGAGGTTATGACATGGTTTATCTGAACCAAGAAGGTACTCCATGTTAAAGGTTTATTACAGACCTAAAGCAGATGAAGGCTTGGCTTAACTCAATTTTACTTTTCATTTTTCTAAAAGGCTAGCAAATGCCTCCACGTTGAGACTTTGAAAGGAATAGCATAGCCCTGAAGCTGCATCACAGCATGCTAAAAAAAATAACTTTTTGTATTCCTGTATCCTTATGTGTTCTACTCTGAACGCCAATATCTACAAATTGATATAAAAACTGCAAAACTATTTCAACACTCACTGAGAATCTGGCATCAGTTCAGGTGACAGCTCGGGGCAGACAAGCTGATTATATATTTCCTTCATCGCTAAAGTATGACGTATTCAATATATAGCACATATGTTATTGAGGCCTTAAGGGGACGTTTATATTAAAATAGTATTTGAATTTTTGAATAACATCTCTCTATTATAAAAAAGCAAAACTTACGACGAGACGTGATCTTTTGAAAAGAGACAGATTAGAAGAGAGACACTTCAGAAAGACATTTTCACGTCCCGTGACACCGTCAAGTCACGTCATACTGACATCCTTTGGAAGCAATTCACGCCATAATTACATTTTCAAACAAGATCATGGTCATCTAACCACTCAGTTGTTGGTACATTCATAAAGGGCACGATAGAGTACACGTAACTTTATCGAAAGAACAGTCTCTGGGCGAAGTTCAAGCATATTTAGATACTGGGTACGTCAGTGCAATGGAAAGCGGGTGGCATTTAAAGGAATTGCCAATGCACGCTCGAAGTCATTCTGTTGAATTATTACTGATTCATATACCAGGTCAGAATATGATTCAATTTAAAGAGTGCGAAGAAGCAGAAGCTTTAGAGGTAGCGAAAAATAGAAATACAAAATTATTGGCTTATTTTGAACTTAAAAACACAGACGTAAATGCAAAAGCATATACATATGCGCAAATTCCTCAACATTACACATGGCAGAAACAAAGGAAAGTGTGGCATCCAAGAAAAATTAATTGCAAAATTGTTGTTCAATTAAATATTGTATCACCAAAAGATATCGAACTGTTTCATTTAAAATTGTTGTTACATGAATCAAAAGGAGGAACAACGTATAAAGATGTTCTAACTATAGATGGAACTACATACAGTACTTTTCAAGAAGCGGCACGAGCAGCTGGGTTATGTAAATTGGACAACTATATGTTTGAAATGATGTCTGATGCCACTTCTGTAATGATGCCTGACAAATTAAGACACTTCTTTGTGTACTTAATTATAACGGGTGAAGTTGATGCTTTACAATTATGGGAAACGATCAAAGGAACACTATCCGAAAAGTGAAATGAACAAATGGCTCTTTCGATTATCAAAGAAATGTTACAAACAGAAGATTTAACAATGCAGCAATTTGGACTTCCAGAAGAAATAGACGAATCAGAGGTAAAGAAAGAGATAACAGCAGACAAAAATTTAACAGTGGAAGACCATAAAAAATTATATCAGAAAAGTGAATTCCAAATATTGTTTTTACTGAAGTTTTACAGTAAAAGAAGACATAATGCATATATAACAATTCCTATGAAAAAAACAATCTCTTTAAATTGTATTTCCGGAAAAACAAACCCGGGAGTTGGCGAGCGAAGTGAGAAGGGGGCGAAACCCCCTAGTTGTTCTAAACAAAATTTCTCCTGAGAAAAAAAGTTTCTTTCCCCATTACAACAAGTCAGAAACCTTGAAAAAACAAAATCACTTCCTTTTAGCTCCTTACACCCTAACCCTACATTTTCTACTATGAAAGCATTAATACAAATTAATGCTACTAAAAAAGGCAACATGTCAAACTACACCAGTGATTTCAAAATAATACAGCCTCTGATAACTTGCAATGGCACTGGAAACGGGACTTGAAAATTAGATTCATAGCAAATAAATAGCGGCCAGCACCAACACAAACTACCGGTACATTCTCCTTAATTTGTGTGAGATATGGCCCATATCTGTTCACGACTGTACACTAGACACATTTCTCTTAATACAGATTATCAAACATTTACTCTGGATTAGACCAAATTTGTGAGGCATATCTTCAGGCATTTACTTTTATCTATGCTCTTGCATATTGCTTTTCAGCCTGTAATTTTCACCTATTTAATGAGAAGACTGGAATGGTTTCTACAGATCCACATCCTTCTTTTTAGAGTGGCACTGAATAGAGAGCAACTGCTTAAAAAAGACATAAATCTGATAACTATCCTTTAATCTCTGACCACACACTTAAGTTTTCTTTGGTTGTGTTTGGCTATGCTACATTTTATCTGTACTCTTTTTCTTTCATTTGATCTTTTTTTTCCAGTATCTTTTTGCCTTATTTGGTTTGGAAGGAGGAACTGATTGTGCATACTAGGTATGTTTGCATCTAATTTATTAACTTACATATGGGAGGGAATGCTTTTTTGAAATCCAGTCTCTCTTTACCACTGAAATCAGAGAGCAGGCCACCCTCTGAAAATCTCATTCATCCGCCCAATAATCCATGGTGAGAAGAAAAAAAATATATATTGGGTTAGGAGTAAGGGCATTATGACATTTAAGCTTAATGCTAACTGAAATAATTGATCAAATTACTGGGAACTTTAGAAGGGGAACACTAAAATTGAGTTGACGATGGGAATGGGGAAGGTCTTGGACTTTAAACAACACAGCTGGCAGTTCAATTTTCACTCTTACTCAATCACTGTATGACTCTGAGCAAGTTGCCCAGTCTACCATTCCTAAAATTGTCAGAATTATACATAACAATGTGGTATGTTTTTTAACACATGAAAGAATATAAACCTATAAAGCTATGGTGTTTGTTTACTTCCACATGTTATTCCTATTTGAAAAAAAAAAAAATCACCCACACCTTGTGCTACATGTGCAACACAAAGTATACCTTGGACTCCGTGTGAAAACTTGAAAACAATCTTGTATTTAGTCAAGCACTGTGATTCACTTTTGCAACAGCTGTCCTTAAATGTGATGTTCTTTCCATGTAAAACTTACTGCAAGTTATTTCGAAGTGTAAATCTAGCATTGGACAAAGATATAATTGACTCAAATCAAAGCAAATGCCTTGCCACAACTCTCTCTTTTTCAATAATTAAATTTTAATGCAAAGCAAACAGAGTTCCGACTTCCAATTTCAGTTACACAGTATACCGGTACTAAAAAATTACCAAAAGAGCCCCATTTTAAAATGGAACAGTGCTAGCATTTCATGATTTGTCGTACCAGAAGTAAATGTCATCTTTCCTTTCAATTCCTCCTTCCCTCAACGCTCACTACGTAATTTTAAAAAAACACTAGTTTTGTAGACTTTAAGAAGCAAAACTTCACAGGGACACCATTCCCCAATGTTTCAAAGTGAACGATTATGGCTTCACAGGGAATTACACCCCCCATTGCTTGTACCTGATAGGGATCTTATGGTGGACTAATTATTGCTTCGATGAGAGGTTTTGGAGTCATCCGTTATTTGCTTTGGAACCATTTTGGTATTGGTGCTGATGTCCGAAAGCTGATATTAATACCAAAGTCAAAACTTATGTGCCGATCCAATGCTACCTCCTACTTGTTAAAACAACTTGGAAAATATCAAATTTAAAATTCAGATCTTTTTGTTGACATACATTTTGTGAATGTGATTTAATTTAAAGATGTTATTTGTATTATTTTATAATTTAGTAGGGGAGGCAACACCCCACAACCAACAAGTCAGCAAAATAAGAACACTTCTAGAGAAAACAATTAAATCAGTACCTTTGACTTACTAATATTTCAAAACCCCAAATCTAATTTACAATCCATACTCTTCCAAGTGTATAATCTTTCAACCTAAATTGTTTCAAGAATTCCCTAGTTGGTTTGCTTTTAAACAATTCTTTAAACAAGGATGATATAGGAAAATCTTTAAGAATTCCTTCAGTAGCAAAAACAACAGCCCAGGAACATAGGATAGGCACACAGATGTATAAATGTAAAATAAAAAAAAAAGACTGTGTAGACAAAAGAATCACAGGTGAGAAAGAGAAGATAAACAGGCAAAACTGCAAGTGCCAAGAAAATAAATTTAACAAAAATGCAGATATCACTAGCTGGGATTTAAAAAAAAGATTAAAGCAGAAAACCACAATGATTAGAAATTAGTGAGAAAGGACAAATAAAAAAAAGAATGCAGATTTTTGTAAAACATAATTGTATACAAACAAAAATGAGAGAATGACATGATAGAATGAGAGGTGTTTGTATCTCCTTACTGGTACACAAGTCTCCAAATACATAGTAGCACTGTTCCGAGAAGGTGACCTTGTTGACAGTGTGGCGCAGATAGCCATGCTTCAGTAAACTGCTGGCATACTTGCGGGCATCTCGTCGATCCTTAAAGCCATCCACATGTGAATATAGCCAGTCAACTACATCAGCACCTGAAAATTGTCAAAGGTTAGCTTGAAATGGCTAAATCCAGACACCATGGTCATTTATTTCCTTCTTACTTACCAATCACTGCATTAGCAATTGTGATTTTCAGCCACATCCTGTCTCGAATCTCCAGACCTGAGTCAGGCAGTTGCATCACCTTCACAATAGTAGCCATGTCAGTCTTTGCAACACTGAGGGGCAAATCCTCAAACTCTGAAGGGGCAAAATTAAAAACTAACCATATTTATGCCTTTCCAGCTATAGCAGATAGGTCTTATATACATACATTACATTAAGAAAGAATTTAGACCCCTTTACCTTGAGCACATTTTATTGTGAAAATTTACACTAATTTTAAATGGATACATTTTCCATTTTGCCCATCAATCTACACTAAATAACCTAAAATGACAAATTTAAAATACGTTTTCATAAAGGCTAGGAAATGTATTAAAAATAAAAAACTGAAATCTCTCATTAATATAAATAGACACTGCTGTGGCACTCCATATTGTGGTCAGGTGCATCCTGTTTGCTTTGAATATCCTTTAGGTGTTTCTAGAGCTTGATCAGAGTCTACCTGTGGCAAACTGAATTTATTGGTCTATTGGTCATCGTTCAGAAAGGCACAAACTCTTTTAATATAATGTCCTAAAGATTCACACTGCATGTTAAAACAAAAAAACAAGCCAAGAAATCAAAGGAACTTTCTGAAGACCTTCATGATCAAACTAAGGTACGGCAAAGATCAAGATAAGGGGATAAAAACATTTCTAAAGCTTTGAGTGTTACCAGGAGCATATTGGCATTAATAAACGTGAAATGAATGAAGTTTGGAACCACTCAAACTCTTCGAAGAGTTGGCTATTTGATCAAGCCACATAATAGTGCAAGAAGTGCCTCGGACAGGATGGTGAGAAAGAAACCAATGTTCAGTCTAACAGAGCTTCAGATGTCCTCTGCTCACATAAGTGGCTAAATGGAAGCCATTCTTGAGAAAAAGTTATTGTACAGCTCTGGTGGACTCAGAGAGCATGAGGAAAAAAGATTCTCTGGTCTAAAAAGATAAAATTTGAACTCTTTGGGCAGACCACCAAACACTTTGTCTGGAGAAGACCAGGAGCTGCTCATTAACTGTCTAATACCAGCCCTACAGTGAAGCAATGGTGACAGCAACATGATATGGGCGTGCTTCCCAGCGGCAGGAACAGGGAGACTGGTCAGAACTGAAGGAAGGATAAATGCAGCCAAATACAGAGAGGTTCTTGAAAAAAACCTACTGCTGAAAGTAGTGAATTAAAGATCTGAATACTTACATCAATGAAAGGTTTCATTTTTTGATTTTTAACTTATTTGCATACCTTTCTGAAACATGTTTTCACTTTGTCATCATAGGTTTGAATGTAGATTGACAGAAATGGGAAATTAATCAATTTAAAATTAAATGTATAACAAAGTATAAGTAAAGTGAAGGGGTCTGAATAATTTCTGAATCCATTGTAATACTCAACATAAGCACCTCTATCACCACTGAAAACCATCCCTTTGTCCTTAGTAGTAATCTTATATTCTGAGTCAGCACAAACAGACTCATGTCCTTTCACTTACCATAATGAGGATAAGTTCCACTCAGAGCTGTAGTATGGGAGATCCAAGCTGCAGGATCAATGGGGCGCACTGGTTCTGCTAAAAATTAAAAGACACAAAGTCGTGGCAACAACAGATATAAAGATGACGTACATCTCAATAGACACACTACTGACCTCGTGGTATTGTGAAGTAGCTGCGAGGTGACGGGTCCCAACACTTGGCCACAGTCAGGCTGATTGATCTACAAGATAAAATAGTGAGAGAGTTTGGCTGTACAGTATCGTCATTTTATAACATCCTGAAGCTTTGACCTTGTCTGATAATTTACCCTGGCTTTGACACAATTTCCCTTAAAATCCGCACAGCATCATCATTGGTCATGTTCTCAAAATTGATGTCATTCACCTGCAATGAGAAACATTTGTTAGGTATGCCAAAAACACAGCACCTTCGTCACTATCACCCAGGACAACATGCAGCTCACCTGCAGCAGCATGTCACCAGGTTCAATTTTGCCATCAGCAGCCACTGCACCTCCCTTCATGATGGAGCCAATGTAGATCCCACCATCTCCCCGATCATTACTCTGCCCCACAATGCTGATGCCAAGAAAGTTGTACTTTTCTAAGGAAGAAGAGAGAAATCCAGTGGCGGTATAGATTAAGGTTTAGATGGAATATTTAAAGGGAACAAAAAGATTGCGAGGGAGTTTCAGCTTGCACTTTGGTTATACTTAAACAACCTAACACTTACATAGAGCTTGCTAACTGAAACTGAAAGACAATCATTTCTGGAATATAGAGTGGACAAAGATATGCAGAAGGTAATATCTTGAAAGTGTTAACCCTTTCAAATTAGACACATAGAGCTTGGGTCTACTATGGCAAAAAGTATACAAGAATGGTGCTGATTTTCATAAACCTACACATGACTAAGCAGGTGTTTGAAAAATACACTTAAAGTCACATTGTAAAACAATGCAGTGGGTAAGTTTGGTTGGGGATTTGGGTCAACTTCTGACTAGACAAGCACTGAAGATCTTTTAGACATTCAATTTCAAAATTGGGGAGTGTTCATTTTAATGCCTGTCATTTCTTTACACTGGATTAATTTCTCTTCTGTTTGTGAGGTCCAATACACCCATGTTCCTTATTCCTCATTGCTACAATAAATGCATTGTACTTCTTCATGAACATTCATTGGTTGTCAGCACTCATGCACACAGAGCCCCTATAGCTAAAGGCCAAATCAAATCTGTTTGATTTTATTGGAGTGAGTCACCGACTAGTTGGAGTGAGTTGTTGCGGGCATGTGTCTTCAACCTGTCAAAATTCGGTTGAGATCCAAAGCTTGGATTAGCATTGGGTTTTAGACAGAACGTAGTGTCAGATTACTTCATAGTTTTACATTTTTTTTAAGAATGCGTAGGGACAATTAACTATATTTATTTTGATAGACTGAGCTGTATCTGAATAAGCACAGGTATTTTACTAACAGTTAAGAAAAGTATTACACAAAGACAAACATCTTGTCTGTGAAGACCATTACACAATGTGTATGAGAAAAGAGAGTGGATCAAGAATCAAAGGAAGACAGAATTTTTAGGAAAATAACTTCCACTGTTAGTGAAAATTTGGACTAGTGGAGCAACATACACAACAGGATGGAGGCACAAGGACATCTGATCCAAAAAAAACCCAAAAAAGCAAATATACACAATGTTTCAATATCAGGCATTTTTTTTCCACTTACATTACAATTTACTGCCCCTGAGAAAGAAGGTGTAGAAG
Organism: Polypterus senegalus; assembly: GCF_016835505.1. Lineage (NCBI taxonomy): Eukaryota > Metazoa > Chordata > Cladistia > Polypteriformes > Polypteridae > Polypterus > Polypterus senegalus. Next base: position 65,760,913 of record NC_053159.1, on the reverse strand, counting down.
GACACTTACTACCACTTAAATGTAATACAACTTCATGAAGACTTGTTTATATTGCCTTGAATAAGTATTGCATGATGTATCTGTATGTGGACTAACAGCAATTCTCTGCAATACTCTAACATGCATAACACTAGGAACATGTGCGTGTGGTGACTGATTATGGGCCTGCTTGCTTTACGATTCTATGTACAAAAGTTGGGGTCGTCTGATAGCTTTATTTGTAAGTAACAGCAAGATATGCACATTTTTTGCTACTCTCCATAAAAAGGTTATCTATTGTGGTGGATGGCTAGGGCTCATGCCCAGTCGGGACACCTGGAGGATGGAAGGACCAGGGGCCTCATGTATAAACGGTGCGTACGCACAGAAACGTTGCGTAAGAACTTTTCCATGTTCAAATTGCGATGTATAAAACCTACACTTGGCGTAAATCCACGCACTTTTCCACGGTACCTCATACCTTGTCGCATGCAAGTTCTCCGCTCGGTTTTGCAGACTGGCGGCACCCAGCGTCAAAGCAGTGCTACTGTTCCTGTGTGGTTACACCTTATTTTCCTGACGCGGCTTTATAAATACACCGAAACTAACCGCATATTGTTTATTAGTGTAATGCATCTGATTGTAATTAACTTGTAACAATATAATGGTAGAGGGAACAGCCATAGTATTCCAAATACCATAACTGCTTTAGCGTTGTTACTCTCACTTCTTCTTCTTCTTCTTCTTCTTTCAACTCCTCTTGTTAGGAGTTGCCATAGCGGATCATCTTTTTCAATATTTCTCTCACTGCACCACTCAGAGTATATATATCACTGTATCTGAGTGTGAATCACAGCAGCAGCTGATCGGAAAGGGAATTATCGGTATACAGCTTCAAGGACACGCTGTCTCAGCCACTGCAAAATGTTTTAAGGCCTTTCCTGTACGGACCTCGCGGTTCAGAAACAGAAACGATATCATTTATAAGGTGAAATTCAGCAAAATATGTTTATTAAATTATACAGATAAAACTTTAACTTCATTTAAATAATCTATATTCTTCACTGGGAGTGTCGTTAAGGATAGAATAATTAAACATGTAGATATTTCAATGTTCTTTAAATGTTTTGAAGAATCGGCGCTAAGCTTACAGATGGCTTAACTTCTATTACAGAGCTGATTGTATGGCGATCGGTTACTTGGGGAAAGAAAAGCACTGACTGCAGTGACGGCTACGCCAATATATATTGAATATAAAACAGAAAGAGAAAATAACAACACAGCTAAAAACACAGCGACAAATTTGGGCAAAAGTTAAATGCTTGTGTCATGAGCAAGTGGCCTATCCAGTGTCTGCAACGGACATAGCCATCCACTGTGCATAAGCTACCTTACTGACGGGCGGGCGAAGGAGCCACCGATTCTTCCTCTGCCCAGTGCCACAACAAGCCTAGAGCCGCCCCTGATTGTACTGCTGCAATAAATTATTTCATCGAAGTGAAACACACGTTTAATAACGTGCTTTAACTCCTATCATCATGAAAATGATTTCACGTATACATCTCAGTATTTTAGTTATTCAGAGAACTGTAATATTACGAATGTAATGGATTCTGTGTCCAGTTGGAGGAAGAGAGCCGGTTTAAAAAGCAAGTAGTGATGCACACACATAGAGCACATAGAAGATCAAATACAAAACAAAGCATTTAACGTGCTACTTTAATTACGATGTGATTTGAGAAACTGGTTAATTAAACGATTTTAAGATGAAGTTTATGATGTTCTACTTTAATGACAAAATAAACTACGTGATTAAAGTGGAAATGTCGAGATTGAAGTTGACATTTCGTGCTTTTTCCTCACTGTGTGCCTTTTTTCTCTGTACCCTAATAAGCTTTCATATGACACTCAGACAGTGGGCTTACAACTCGGCTTTTCATGGCGACTTTGATATGTGACTTCTTTTTTATTTCCGGCACTGTGCGATTTATGAATGTGAGCTTTCAAGTTTCTCCAACATGCTATGTCACTCGATCAACTTCCTTTTGTTGATTATACCACGGTTTATTTGAACAAATAGTATGTTTTTCATTTGCCTCCACTTGGTATTCGCTGAAATTCTTATATTTTCCCCCGTGCTTTTCCCATTGTATTTTTACAGAAGGCTGCGCTTAAGGGCGATTTATATTGATTTGCATATTCAAATAGGCGTAATTCTGGGAGGATTTGGGGCGTTACATAATGCGCGTGCACGAGCGTTAGTTTTCACGTTGATTGGGATTTATGTAGCGGAAGAACGTGAAAGTTGGAGTACGCACAGATTCCTGCATCTGGATTTTTCTGTGCGTAAACACATTTCGGCTTTTGTGCTTACGCCATGTTATAGTGCGAGTTCTACGCACGGCGTTATACATGAGGCCCCAGGAGAGGAGCAGAAGGCAGCTGCCCTGCTGGGCTTTGGGGCCATGGGAATAGAGCTTAGAAGCTCAACCCTGCTGGGGCTTGTGGCCACCGCCAGGGAGTGCATGAACACTAGCTAAGCCCTTGACTGCAGCACTTCCACCACACCTGGAGTGCTTCCGGGTGCCCATGCAGCACTTCTGCCACACCAGGAAGTGCTGTAAGAAGATCATCAGGGAGCACCTGGAGCACATCCCGGCACATTATAAAAGGGGTCGCCTCACTCCATTCAGAGAGCCGGAGTTGGGAGGCAGATGATGGAGCTTGCGAGTGGAGGTGTGAGGGCGGCAGAGAAGAAGGAAAGAAAAGACTGTTAGCAATAGTGCTGGTGGATTGTGCACTGTGTGTGAGGTGCAAAGGACTGTGTAGTGAAGAAACAAAATAAAAGCGTGTGTTTGGACTTCTGTGTGTCCTGGTGTCTGTCTGTAGTCAGGCTGATCTTTCTCACTATTTATTTGAAATGTCTCACGGAATAATCAAGTGAGTGAAAAGGGACAATAAGGGTACTTTATAGCGAATTTAAAATGCGAAACAAACTGTTGTCTTATAGGTAGACGTACAGTAGTTTCAACTTTAGATACTATAGATTTGCTATATACTGTACAACAGAAATTATGTCAAATGAATATTACAATTAGAAATGTTACTGGTAATCATCCTTTTCCATTGAAAAGTGTGAAAAAACAGCAGTGGTAGAAGCCATGAAAAGTCATAATTGATACATAACTGTGTAACTGACTACAAAAATGATACAGAGACAAAAAGATGCCTTACCAGTGCTGAGTATCCTTATGTTAAGGGGTAGAGAGCAGTATAAGAGAAAGAGAATAAATAATGAACATTGCCTTACCCATGTTTAGTGTGACAGTGATAATGTTCAGGGACATGGTGGAATCCGTGATGCTACTGAAAGAGGATGCCTGGGTAGAAAATAGAGAGAGAGGGCAAAGCATGAGTGCTGCCAGCTTTCCACTTGTTACAGAAAAGCATAACCACCTGCCCCCTTCCCCAATACACCCTCAACTGCACTCACACACCCGATCAATCTTGGGTAGTTTGTGCCGCCTTCGGCGACGTCTGTGTCTGCGCATCAGTCGAGAGGAGGAGCTCTGCTCTGTGGAGCTGCTGAGCCTCAGGGGACAGAAATGCCAAGTCAAAAATCAATGACCTCACAAAGACCAGTGATACAACTCACCCAAACACCCCAGACATATTAAAGGGTCAACTTACCTGCTGGCATCTTCATCCTCTTCCGAATCTATGAAGGAGCTTGTTTCCAGCTCACTGCTCATCATCGATGCACTATCATAGCCCATTGCCGAATCTCGAGCAGTTCGCTCTATCTTTGAATGACCATTGACTCGCATAACTGAAGACATAAAAGCAAGAATTACACTTGAGGACAAAAACAAGAATAAATAAAATAACTATTCTGGATGAGTTGTTATTAAGCACTATTTAATACAGCAAATGTTTATTTGCTTAACATGTTAAAAATCTTAACCCTCTCATATGCCCTGAATTTCAAAGATTTACAAGAAAAGCATTTCAAAAAATGTAATCTGTACCTCATCTCTTACACCCCCTGGGTTGTAATCTTCTAATGCCAGACTGGATACTGACCAGGAACTATAGTACAGTCTCAAGTATCATTTTAAGAAGGTATGTTAAAAGGCAGAAAAAACAGTGAAGACTCTAAAGGACAGGCAATGACTTTTGTAAGACAAAGAGGATATTGTCAAATATATTTGAACTTCAGTAGCACACAAGGTCTTTTCTGTAAAAACAACAGACCTAAAGGAGAAGCAGAAAGCCTGCATTCTACAAGGAACTATTCCACGGTTTTCCTTTTAGCCACCATTTGGTCATATCTCTTTGACCTTCATCTGATAAGCAGAGGTATTAATAAAAAAAACAGACATCTGTGCAAACCGAATTGGCACCTAAATGGACATTTATCTTAAATTAATAAATGCAAGTTAAACTTTTACTTATTATGATAGTAAGTGTCAGACATCCATGAGCAGGCACTGCACTGTATTATGAAACTAAACTATGATCCAGGCAGCAAATGCTACACCTTCCCTAAAAAACTAGGCACATACATATCTTCATTCTCTTTGGAGTTAGAAAGCCTGTTCACCCTTTTTGGACCCAAAAAGCTGATTCAACCTCTTCAGAGCAATGAAGCTCTTGCATTTTCACAAAGAAAATGAAGGCACCCATTAGCTCTTGGTTTGGAAGTTTTCTCAACCTACAGCTCTTAAGAGTTGGACACTCTAACCATGGGAGGGGTAAACTGTCTCCAAGATCCACTCCTCTTAACCAAGCACAGTGCCATAAACTGAACTTGGTATAGGCTAAAGACTCAGAAGAAGCTGACATAGGTTAAAGACTCAGATGAAACCTTACTTTAAGAAAAAAAAAATTCATTGCCTACATTAATGTGCCAGAAAGAGTCATGGTTTTCCATATGAAGATGGAAAGGAAACAGCAGCTATCCTAAAATCAAGAGTGAGCTGGGAAAAACAAACTCACACCAAAGACACTGAAAGGACAACATAGCAAAAACAAAGTGCGCTACACTACAAGCAAATATTTTTGCTTAACCCCTGTAGTCCGGCCGGGACGCCCAGGAGGACTGGAGGAGGGCTTGTGGCTCCTCCAGACCACGAGGGGGCGTCCGCCCTGGTTATGTTGGGGGCCTCGGGTGAAGGGCTTGGAAGCCCAGCCCTGTAGGAACCCGTGGCCACCGCCAGGCGGCGCCCCAGTGCCTGAATATCCCGGAAGCCCAGCACTTCTGCCACACCAGGAAGTGCTGGGGGGAAGACGACAGGGGACACCTGGATGGCTTCACACTGGGGTGTGGCTATGGACGAATGCCGGGAAGCAGCTGGAGCCCATCCGGGTTCCCATTTAAGGGGCCGCCTCCCTCCAGTCATCGGCAGAAGTCGGGTGGAAGAGGACGGAGCTGGAGGGAGGACTAGAGGCGGCCAGGAGAAAGGCACTGGAAGTGTGTGGCCTGGACATTGGGGGAATCGGTGCTGGATACTGGGGTTTGTGAGTGCACTGAACTGTGAAAATATTATAAATAAACGTGTGTTGGGTGAACATAAGATGTCCATCTGTCTGTGTCCGGGCCAGCGTCCACACCCCTTAATCTTTGCTTAACCTTAATCAGAGCCATGACATACAATTCTGCACATCATTGGAAATCTCCTTTAAAGGCATGCTATTGTGAAACTGTTTACCTGTGCTAAGATAAATTAGTACTCTAAGTAGCTAGTAAACAGAAAGCTAAATACCTGCTTTCTTTGTTTGAATTGTACCTTTGTAAGAAGCTTATGATTAACTGTGTCATTTAAACTTCTAGCTATACTTTTTCTAACTACTTTAGAGACAAAAAACCCTGAGTTATAGCCAGAAGTTTTTTGCCTATCCTCGCCCATAGATATGGATTAGACCAAGTATGACCTGAATCTAACATTCCAAGTTTAAAAACTATACAAAAAGATAGGAAACAGAGAAACACAAGAAAAACCTATAAATGAAGTAAGGGCAGCCACTTCCATTATATGCTTGTCAGTCTTGCAACCCGTCTTTTATGTGGATATTAGGGCTTCACAATTAATTGTATATTAATCGCGATTACGATAACAGGGGCTACAAAATACTAATTGCAACAAGTTGGGATCACTGTATTGCATTTCGTATTTCCAGAGTGACTCTGTCAGAGATTGAGCTATTCTAGTTACAAACTGTTCTAAATAGTTAATGAGTGTTGTAACCAATCAGAGATGTATTCCACTAAGCATGAGTGCATTGACAAATCAGAGGTCTGATTCCTAACGACATCTTCATAACAAATGTGTAATGTTGAAGTACTGTTGAACCTAAATCACCTGACACTGTTTAGATGTTTTAGTACCAAAATAAAGAGAATCCATAATTTGGCATATTTTGTTTTCAATATTAATATATATTGATCAAAAATGCATACTGTGCAAACTATTGCAGCACTGTACTTAAAATGTATTCAACCATCTAAAATTGCACCCCATAATTTAGTATGTGAATGAACCATACCCCAGTAATGTTACGTCCATAACACAGATAACCAACCTGTTCCTGCTATATTGCATGCCTGTATTCAGCAGGCCATCAAAAGCAAAATCAGATAACAGCTGCAGTCACAGTGAATTATTTATCAAAAGACACGGCTTGGATTAAAACTGAGTGCAACAAAGATTTAAAAAAATGCTCCAACACCCAATGGTAACAGATGTCACTTCCTCCCACAATTATTTTTCAGAGCTGATTTGCCTTTACTTTATCACCAATGTCAGATAAAAAATTCAAATGGGTGTGGAACAAGTGGTGTTTCACGCAACCACAACTGATTTGTGGTTGAGTAGAACAATGGATACATGTTTAAGCATAATGGTTGCTATATAGATGAGGAATCTCATCATACATTGAAAAGTAGATGCTTGCAAGCAACAAACATATTGCAAGAAAGACAGCACAACTGACTCAAGGACAGAGAGTCACACCATGAAGGAAAAGCGGCAAGTTTGCATGATCATGCTTTGCTTATCAGACACATATAGGTGTGGAGGATTCTCTCATCTACAGTTAGGTCCATAAATATTTGGACAGAAACAACTTTTTTCAAATTTTGGTTCTGTACATCACCACAATGAATTTTAAATGAAACAACTCAGATGCAGTTGAAGTGCAGACTTTCAGCTTTAATTCAGTGGGTTGAACGAAAAGATTGCATAAAAATGTTAGGAAACTAAAGCATTTTTTTAACACAAGCCCTTTATTTCAGGGGCTCAAAAGTAATTGGACAAATTAAATAAGTGGAAATAAAATTTTCATTTCTAATACTTGATTGAAAACCCTTTGCTGGCAATGACAGCTTGAAGTCTTGAACTCATGGACATCACCAGATGCTGGGTTTCCTCCTTTTTAATGCTCGGCCATTTACTGCAGTGGCTTTCAGTTGCTGTTTGTTTGTGGGCCTTTCTGTCGAAAGTTTAGTCTTCAACAAGTGAAATGCATGCTCAATTGGGTTAAGATCAAGTGACTGACTTGGCCATTCAAGAATTTTCCACTTCTTTGCTTTAATAAACTCCTGAGTTGCTTTGGCTGTATGTTTTGGGTCATTGTCCATCTGTATCACAAAACGCCGCCCAATCAATTTGACTGCATTTAGCTGGATTTGAGCAGACAGTATGTCTCTGAACACCTCAGAATTCATTCGGCTGCTTCTGTCCTGTGTCACATCATCAATAAACACTAGTGTCCCAGTGCCACTGGCAGCCATGCACGCCCATGCCATCATACTGCCTTCGCCGTGTTTAAAAGATGATGTGGTATGCTTTGGATAATGAGCTGTTCCACACCTTCTCCATACTTTTTTCTTACCATCATTCTGATAAGAGGTTGATCTTGGTTTCATCTGTCCAAAGAATGTTTTTCCAGAACTGTGCTGACTTTTTTTAGATGTTCTTTAGCAAAGTCCAATCTAGCCTTTCTATTCTTGAGGCTTATGAGTGGCTTGCACCTTGCAGTGCACCCTCTGTATTTACTTTCATGCAGTCTTCTCTTTATGGTAGACTTGGATATCGATACGCCTACCCCTGGAGAGTGTTGTTCACTTGGTTGGCTGTTGTGAAGGGGTTTCTCTTCACCATGGAAATGATTCTGCGATCATCCATCACTGTTGTCTCTCGTGGACGTCCAGGTCTTTTTGCATTGCTGAGTTCACCAGTGCTTGCTTTCTTTCTCAGGATGTACCAAACTGAAGATTTTGCCACTCGTAATTTTGTAGCAATTTCTCGGATGGGTTTTTTCTGTTTTTGCAGCTTAAGGATGGCTTCTTTCACATGCATGGAGAGCTCCTTTTACCGCATGTTGTCTGTTCACAGCAAAATCTTCCACATGCAAGCACCACACCTCAAATCAACTCCAGGCCTTTTATCTGCTTAATTGATAATGACATAACGATGGATTTGCCCACACCTGCTCATGAAATAGCCTTTGAGTCAATTGTCCAATTACTTTTGAGCCCCTGAAATGAAGGGATTGTGTTAAAAAAATGCTGTAGTTGCCTCACATTTTTATGCAATCTTTTTGTTCAACCCACCGAATTAAAGCTGAAAGTCTGCACTTCAACTGCATCCGATTTGTTTCATTTAAAATTCATTGTGGTAATGTACCGAACCAAAATTAGAAAAAAGTTGTCTCTGTCCAAATATTTATGGACCTAACTCTACATTCTGCACAAAGCCTACATCAACTTGGACTTCACAACAGTAAAGATAATGAGGGACTGTGTGTCAGAAATAGTGGTGTGTACTATTGGAGCACCTCAGGGTACTGTCCTGTCTCTCTTCCTGTTTACCCACTACAGGACAGACTTACAGCACAATACCAGCACTTGTCATGTACAGAATTTTTTACAAAACTAATCCATCAAAGGCTGCATTAATAATGAATATATCTGAATACAGGGATGTCGTGGAGGACTTTGTCTTGTGGTACAGGGACAACAACCTGCACCTCAACATCAACAAGGCAAAAGAACTGGTGGTGGACTTCCGAACTGCCAAGAAGCCTTTGAGACCAGTTACCTCTCGGGGGAGAATGTGGAAGTGGTGTAGAACTACAAGTACCTGGGGGTTTACATAACAACAAACTGCACTGTGGAACTGTACAAATAGGGCCAGAGCAGACTATACTTGCTAAGGAGATTCAGGTCTTTTGATATGTACAACAAGCTGATAGAAACGTTCTACCAGTCGACAGGAGCCAATGTGGCGCTCTCTGCTGCAGTCTCCTATGGAAGCAACCGGAGCACAAAAGACTCACAGTGCCTGAAAAAAAACTTATCAAGAAAGCCTGCTCCACCACAGGGCGAACCCTGGACACACTGGAAGCTGTTGTGGGAAAACAGGATGATGGCAAAATTGGATGCTATAATGAGAAATTCCCTCTTGGAGCACTTTTAGCCAGAGGCGCATTCCACCACAGAGTGCTAAGTAAACACCTCTAGGGGTCTTTTCTATCCACTGCTATCAGTCAATTCAATGTTTCCACCTTATGTATTTGTTATTTTTATTTATTGACTGATTTATTGAATGGAAGTATCATCTGTCCTGTGAGGCTTTATTCTTGTTTTTTTATATTTCTGCTGATGTATACATTTGAATTTCCCACATGGGACAAATAAAGTTTATCTAACCTAATAACAGTGCGAATGTATGAATGGTGTTGCCATCAATGACTTAACAGGAGTCCAGTGCTTTGGCCACAGGCTACACCTAGTGATTGCCTTAGGCATTTCCAACACATCTTTGAGGAGGATTTTGCATGAGGACCTTAATTTCCATCCATACAAAATGATGGTAGTGCAGAAACTCGCTGGCAGAGAGCCGTAGAGAGTTGCATGCAAACATTCATCGAGATGCCATCGTCATGTGCAGTGACGAGGCACGTTTCCATTTGAATGGTTGTGTGGAAGCTACAATATATAATACAATGCTATAATGTATGTATTACTGTTTTACTGATATTGATATAAGCAATTGACTACTATATATGTGTGTGTAAGCAAGAATATTTAAAGAAGGGTGATAACAACTGTTAACAAACAAATGTTTTTATTATTTCCTACAAGCAACCTTTAGCAAAATAGACTGTTCTATGTCTAAAAATAAAATATGCTGACATAGAATAAAATCTTGCAAAAAGAGGAAGCACTGAAGCAAATTTAAAAAATACTAGAGTAAAGGGCACAGGAAGGTAAATAAAACTATATAAGCAGCCTGAGGAAGAGGAAGTGAGAGTCTTTCTGACTTGAAAGCAGAAAGCTCCATGCTCACTACTCATCTGTTTATTAATTTTTTTTTAAATAAACTAACATTGATTAAATTGCACTCCTGTCTTCCTCAGCATCTTTCTTCCACAATTGCGCAAAGAAGGAAAACTTTCGCTACAGGGCTGAAACCAACCCTCGTGAACTTCAGAGACCCCTGCACAGTAAGCGTGTTACAGTTTGGTGTGCCGTTGCAGAATTTGGCATTGTAGGCTCTTACTTTTTTGAGGAGGGGGGGAGCAACGGTCGCCATTACATCAGAATGTTACACTGAAATACTAGAGAACTTTTTGCTGCCCCAACCGGAAGAAATGGATGAGGTGGATGCCTGGTTTCAACAGGATGGTGCAACAGCTCATATGGCACGGAAATCCATGCAAGTTTTGTGGGAGATGTTTCCAGGGAAGCTGATCTCCCGCCATGGCAATGTCGGGTGGCTTTCGCGTTCCCCTGATCTCGCTCCATGTGATTTCTTTTTGTGGAGCTATCTCAAGTGGAAGGTATTCACACACCAACCTCAAAACCTTGAAGCCTTCAAGGTCACTATTCGCCACATCACTGCTATTCCCCTTGAAATGGCTGAACAAGTCATGCAAGCGTTCACAAATTGTCTCGAAGAGTGCATCACTAATGATGGCCACCACCTTGAAGACATCATTTTTAAAACACAGTGAAAAAAAATCTATTTTGTATACCCTTTCATGTGTGTTTATTTTATCTTTCAGCGTTTTTGTAGAATAAACGTTTGAAATGTAGTACTTCTTTTTGGCTCACCCTGTATATTCATCTGACCATTTTTTCCATTCAGTTCTCTGTACTGCTTCCCTCTTCTACTTCTTCTCCTCCCCCAACTGTTTCTTTCCACTGTTACCTCCATTCCCTGTATACCACTCATTTTTCTTCCATAGTCTCCCCTGCTCTAACTCCTCCTGACCAATTCTCATCTCCACACCAACACCGCCAGAGACACCCTATGCTCGACTTTGTCCTCCTGTCTTAACAATGTTTGTCCTCTCACTACCAGGCCTGCACATGAAAGACCCTCCCTGTCCCTAGCTTTCTGAAACACTCCACAATCAACTGACTGAGCTCAGACAGACCTGGATAACTACCAAACTCTTCTTGCATCCTTTTCTTCTGCCATCATCAATGCCTAGAATGAATTGCTTGATACCAACTAGTTTGGATTCTAGAGGAACCACTTGACTGAGATGGCTCTACTGACTGCAGTTGACCAGCTACGATTTGCTAGAACTACCAACATGTCAATGGTTCTGATCCTTGTTAGACCTCTCCTCCACATTCCATATGGTCAACCATATCATCCTTCTTGCCACCCTCTCCGACAGTTGCATCACTTCGACTGCTCTCAGACTGTTTAAGTCCTACATCTTGGGCAGATCCTACAGTGTGTCCTGGCAAGGACAGTTATCAAAGGCACATCTGACATCCACAGGGGTGCCCCAAGGATTGGTGCTGGGTCCTCTACTTTTCTCTCTGTACACCCCATCACTGGGTTCCACCATCCAATCCTATGATTTTACTTATCTGTGCTATGCTGATGATACACAGCTGTAAATATTTCTCCATCCTGAAGCCTGTATAGTATCAGCTAGAGTCTGTGCATTCTTACTGACATCTCAACCAGCCATCATCCTGTATTTTGCTTCCCCGCTAAATTGAGGTTTTACTGTTCTGTGTACAGAACATGGTATATGCAGTTAATAACAAAAAGTATTTATTTCACTGCAGTTTTATTAATTGAAATAATTAATTGCAATTCTAATATCAAGGACAATAATCACATTTATAACTCCTGTGGTAATTCTGCACCCTTATATTTCAACAAATAATATATTTATCTAATCCTTGTGCAATATCATTTGTTAAAATAAGTGTTCTACTGTTACCATGACACATCAATCAACACATTCCAAATGAAAATATCAATTTTCTTGTGTCACCCTCACAGTTCAATCAACATTCAGAAGCGAGTGAGCCACACAACTCTTTCACAATCTGGGCAGCTGCTTTCACATAACTGTGTTACAGCTAGTTTGGAATGCTAGTGTGATGGTAACAATTTGTGTAATAAGTACCTAAGATAATTCTGTGGAGTTAGGAGTTACTTTACTAGGCTGAATCTGAAGTCCATTTAATGACATCTTATGATCTCTAAGACTAATACTACAGAAATTGTAGAATCAGAATAAAATAATTTACATTGAGATCCACTTTCTTGAGGTTGAATCCTATGCCCAGTCATTTGCCATTTGGGGTACATGTCTCCAAGGGTTTTTATTCAAGTACACAACACCAAAAAACAAGATACAGTACTTGGTTATGAATCACACCATGATCCATCTGAGCTGGGACATTTGCATTGTGGTAACTGCAAAAACTGTAATACCTCCACCTGTGGGCCTTTGCACTGTGGCAACTGTCAGTGGCTAGCCATGAACACTGACATCAGAATTACATATGTCTAATCTAAGTTGGCTCGTGGTGTGATTGCACAATAAAACATGTGCAGGTTAGGTTAAATGCCAATTCTAAACTCGATCCTGTATGAGCATGTGTGGGTGTTGCATGAATGGCTCGGTGATGTGCTGGCACCCTATACAGTGCACATATTGCTGTACCCTGTCTTTTGCCCACTGGTGCTATGATAGTCTCTGCCTCCCTCACAACAATGAACTGGATTAAGTGTTAGGTTATGTTGTAAATTATTTCACTGCCAAAGCATAACAGCTTTTCATTAACACTAGAATTACCAGACCCTACGAAAAAACTCATAGATCCGGCCCACCTTAAATCCGTTCGCACCTCTCCGTCAGCGTCTTTTGTCCTGTAAATGTGCCGATAAAGACAAGCAGCAAGCAGCCTGGTATCCCATCTCCCCCACCGCCGCAGAACGTGCATAATGTTCTCCCAGCTCATGCCTTGATTGATTATCTGGGAGTGAAGTGCTGGAGTTTTAGAGTGGAAATAATAGATCATTATTTGTAACACATACATTTCATGTGTGTTCCATTTCTACAATAATCTGTGTAAACACATTTTTAAAACAGAAACATTTTTCATATTTTAGTAATAAATGACAAAATGTTGGCATAAACTATATAATGTGTGAAGCCTGAAGTCCAAAGATCAAATAAACACTTTCACAAAGGGTTCAAGGACGATACAACAGTTTCCGTGGGGTAGTGGTAAGATTTGCTGACTTGTAATCAAGAGTCCCCGGTTCGATCCCGACTGTCTCCTATATTTGCTGTTTTCAGTAGTGAGCTGCTCTTATTATTAATATTATATAGTACCCATATACATTTGGTTTGCGTCTGTAACAGACTGTGTACATTTACAGGACTTGTAAAAGTTACCGTTTTTTTTTTTCTCTCAGTCACGATCACGATACATACTACTACCCTAGGAATCTGACGCTGTTAGTTTTTATTTGAAACTGAGAGCAACTGTAGATGTGAGTGGTGTTTTGAGGCAGTGGAACTGGACATTCTCTGATCTGGAGGGATAAAAGCTGACACACAAACACTGGTGAATCTGCCTTCTGTGTATCTCACTGTCACTTGATTTTTTTTTTATTCAGTTTTATTGAGTGTTCCTGCTCACACTGAATTAGTATGCACCTTATGGTCTATGATGTCAAAAAAAAAAAAACAAAAACAGAGACATAGGTATATATGATATTTGAATTATTCATTTTATGACCTGTTTAGTACATTTTGGAAAACATTGTGGCACGGTTGCAATATTATTTATATTCATTCGCATAACATCTTGCACTTGTAATCGGTGACCGCGTGTTTTTTTTCCCTGATCTTGCCAGTGTCCACGTATGGGGCTGTTTTCCCCAGGAAAGTAAACTGAGACAGTGTCAGGTGCCCTTTCAATATAATAGAAACTACAGCACAGAGAGAAGTGTGCGCATTGTTGTAAATGTAGGAAGCACGGTCCTTGCGCGTGTGTGAACTGTTAACATTTGAAGTTGATGATTGCATATAGCGCTGAACTGTCCTCTCTGTACTATTCTTTCCTCTGCATGTCCTGGAGTACAAAAGACACAGCCTCATACAGCAACGTGGACACTGGCAAGATCGAAAAGAAAAAAAAAAGAAAAAAAACATGCGGCCACCGATTACAAGCGCAAGATGTTATGCGAATTAATATGAATAATATGAATAATGTTGTATTCGTGCCACAATGTTTTCTGAAATGTACTAAACAGGTCATAAAATGAATAATTCCAAATATCATATATACCTACAGTGCATCCGGAAAGTATTCACAGAGCATCACTTTTTCCACATTTTGTTATGTTACAGCCTTATTCCAAAATGGATTAAATTCATTTTTTTCCTCAGAATTCTAGACACAACACCCCATAATGACGTGAAAAAAGTTGACTTGAGGTTTTTGCAAATTTATTAAAAATAAAAAAACTGAGAAATCAAATGTACATAAGTATTCACAGCCTTTGCTCAATACTTTGTCGATGCACCTTTGGCAGCAATTACAGCCTCAAGTCTTTTTGATTATGATGCCACAAGCTTGGCACACCTATCCTTGGCCAGTTTCGCCCATTCCTCTTTGCAGCACCTCTCAAGCTTCATCAGGCTGGATGGGAAGGGTCGGTGCACAGCCATTTTAAGATCTCTCCAGAGATGTTCAATCGGATTCAAGTCTGGGCTCTGCCTGGGCCACTCAAGGACATTCACAGAGTGGTCCTGAAGCCACTCCTTTGATATCTTGGCTGTGTGCTTAGGGTCGTTGTCCTGCTGAAAGATGAACCGTCGCCCCAGTCTGAGGTCAAGAGTGCTCTGGCGCAGGTTTTCATCCAGGATGTCTCTCTGTACATTGCTGCAGTCATCTTTCCCTTTATCCTGACTAGTCTCCCAGTTCCTGCCGCTGAAAAACATCCCCACAGCATGATGCTGCCACTGCCATGCTTCACTGTAGGGATGGTATTGGCCTGGTGATGAGCGGTGCCTCCAAACGTGACACCTGGCATTCACACCAAAGAGTTCAATCTTTGTCTCATCAGACCAGAGAATTTTGTTTCTCATGGTCTGAGAGTTCTTCAGGTGCCTTTTGGCAAACTCCAGGCGGGCTGCCATGTGCCTTTTACTAAGGAGTGGCTTCCGTCTGGCCACTCTACCATACAGGCCTGATTGGTGGATTGCTGCAGAGATGGTTGTCCTTCTGGAAGGTTCTCCTCTCTCTACAGAGGACCTCTGGAGCTCTGACAGAGTGACCATCGGGTTCTTGGTCACATCCCTGACTAAGGCCCTTCTCCCCCGATAGCTCAGTTTAGATGGCCGGCCAGCTCTAGGAAGAGTCCTTGTGGTTTTAAACTTGTTCCACTTATGGATGATGGAGGCCACTGTGCTCATTGCGACCTTCAAAGCAGCAGAAATTTTTCTCTAACCTTTCCCAGATTTGTGCCTTGAGACAATCCTGTCTTGGTGGTCTACAGACAATTCCTTTGATTTCATGCTTGGTTTGTGCTCTGACATGAACTGTCAACTGTGAAACCTTATATAGACAGGTGTGTGCCTTTCCAAATCATGCCCAATCAACTGAATTTACCACAGGTGGACTCCAATTAACCTGTAGAAACATCTCAAGGATGATCAGGGGAAACAGGATGCACCTGAGCTCAATTTTGAGCTTCATGGCAAAGGCTGTGAATACTTATGTACATGTGATTTCTCAGTTTTTTTATTTTTAATAAATTTTGAAATAAGGCTGTAACATAACAAAATGTGGAAAAAGTGATGCGCTGTGAATACTTTCCAGATGCACTGTATACTATACAGACAGAAGTAATATATAGACTTTACAAATACATAGACTTTAATGTGGAGTTGGTCCTTCTTTTGCAGCTATAACAGCTTCTACTCCTCTTGGCAAGCTTTACACAAGAGTATTCTTGCCCATTCATTCTGTAGAGCATGTATGAGGTCAGGCACTGATGTTGGACAAGAAGGCCTGGCTCACAATCTCTGTTGCCAAAGGTGTTTGATGGGGTTGAACTCAGGAATCTGAGCTGGGCACTCAACTTCCACGCCAAACTCCTCCAACCATATCTTTATAGACCTTGCTTTGTGCACTGGGGCACAATCCTGCTGCAGTAGGAAAGGGCCTTTCCCAAACTGTTTCCACAAAGTTTGAAGCATGGCGTTGTCCAAAATGTCTTGGTATGCTGAGGCACTAAGAGTGCCCTTTACTGGAAGTAAGGGGCCTAGCCCAAACTCTGCAAAACAGCCCCACACCATTATCCCTCCTCCACCACCAAACTTCACAGTTGGCACAACACAGTCAGACCTGCCCCTCCGACTGCCAAACAGAGAAGCATGATTTGTCACTCCATAGAACACGTTTCCACTGCTCCATAGTCCAGTGGCAGTGTGCTTTATCCTTCAGGTGCCTTTTGGCAAACTGCAGGCGGGCTGCCATGTGCCTTTTACTAAGGAGCGGCTTCCGTCTGGCCACTCTACCATACAGGCCTGATTGGTGGATTGCAGCAGAGATGGTTGTCCTTCTGTAAGGTTCTCCTCTCTCCACAGAGGACCTCTGGAGCTCTGACAGAGTGACCATCGGGTTCTTGGTCACCTCCCTGACTAAGGCCCTTCTCCCCTGATCGCTCAGTTTAGATGGCCGGCCAGCTCTAGGAAGAGTCCTGGTAGTTTCGAACTTCTTCCACTTACGGATGATGGAGGCCACTGTGCTCATTGGGATCTTCAAAGCAGCAGAAATTTTTCTGTAACCTTCCCCAGATTTGTGCCTCGAGACAATCCTGTCTCGGAGGTCTACAGACAATTCCTTTGACTTCATGCTTGTTTTGTGCTCTGACATGAACTGTCAACTGTGGGACCTTATAAAGACAGGTGTGTGCCTTTCCAAATCATGTTCAATCAATTGAATTTACCACAGGTGGACTCCAATTAAGCTGCAGAATCATCAAGGATGATCAGGGGAAACATTCATGGCAAAGGCTGTGAATACTTATGTACATGTGCTTTCTCAATTTTTTTATCTATATTAATAAAAGGCAAAGCCCTCACTCACTGACTTACTCACTCATCACTAATTCTCCAACTTCCCATGTAGGTAGAAGGCTGAAATTTGGCAGGCTCATTCCTTACAGCTTACTTACAAAAGTTGGGCAGGTTTCATTTCGAAATTCTACGCGTAATGGTCATAACTGGAACCTATTTTTCTCCATATACTGTAATGGATGTTAGCTCGATGGCGGGCGGAGCTGCGTGACATCATCACGCCTCCCACGTAATCACCTGAACTGACTGTGGCCGCAGTACGTAGAAAAGAAGGAAGAGCTCCCAAAGAGAGCTGAAGAAAAACGCCAAATACTTTATTTGCGAGATACAAGTTTATTGAGAAGGCACGAGGTATAAACGAGACTTTGGATCACTTTGTAACGGAGTTAAAAGTGCCGGGTCTTAGCTAACATTAAATAACGCCGTGGACATCACAAGATCGCACGAGATAGCACAGGCACAGCTCAGAAGCTTCGATGCATGTACTCCGAGTGGCTCACGTGAACTGACTATGAACGCAGTACGCAGAGAAAGCAAGACCTCTAAAGAGCGCGGAGAGTTTTGCTCACGTGAACGTGTCTGCAAAAAGTGGCGTTTCCTGCACTGCAAAAATACTACAAAAGTCGGGCAGCCGGCGCGTGCACGTGCATACGTAGCTGTGCAGGCCTTTGAGACACTGACTGCGCTTCTGCCTTAAGGGAAAGTAAACACTTTTAATTTTTTTCCCCCTTCCCATGAGCTATAGCCCAGAGAACTGTAAACACGGAATCCCATTTCTAGACCGCGGCAAAATAATATTAAGGAGCTTCGCACTTTCTTTTACACGTATATGATTATGAGGTCATCAAGTCGAATTATGAAGACACGCACAGTAGTGGAGGACCGACAGAGCCATCCCGGACAGTTAATGGCAGGGCCGTCTCTCCAGTCTACACGGGATCCACTGCGACACTCATATCATCAGCGAAGACCTCTCTCTACACTATCTAAAAGAAAAATGCAAGTTTCCTTTCTTTACACTTTTTTTCCTTTTATCCCAAACCAAAGCCTTTCTCTCTTAACACTGCAGAGGACGCAAAAATGATTTTCTTTTAATTGCTGGTAATGCCGGTAAGGCACATTACCACAGGCAGAAATTTGGATGTTCACATAGAAAGTGTAATTTCTATACCACAGCCGTGTAGCGCCTTTCAAAGGGATCAACTACCAAGAGATGATCCATATACATTTTAGCTGCTGTTAGTACGACTTACCTGTTATGTTATACCGGCTTTAAAATGTAGCTTACCCGAAACCACTCCACTGGTGCTCAGTGTATCTTTACTTCTTAAAACGTTAATGTTTTACTGTTTAATAGTCTACAGACTACATTTTATTTTTTTCCCTTGCACTCAGTAACCAAAGCTATACACACGTGTGTAAATATATGTGTATATATATATATATATATATTGTAATGGATGGCCGGCCATTTATCCCGGCCAATACCCCAAGCCGCCAGGTGGAGCCCTCCTTGCAGCGTGGAGGTCCCCAGAAGACCAGCAGGGCATCATGGACATTGGAGTTTTTATGCAAAGCCCTGCTGGATGCCGTGGGGCCACAGGAGGGAGCTGCAGGGAGGACCGAGGGCTTCTTCGTGCCCTGTGACCCGGAGGTTCGTCACAGGAATAGCGACGGACTTCCGGGTTGAAGAAAAGAGTTTTTACCTGACCCGGAAGTGATTGAGGATCACATGGACTGGGGTTTGAGAACACTTCCGGGTCAGGGATTATAAAAGGACTATGGGAACTCCCAGACAACGAGCTGAGCTGGGTGGAAGGGTGGCAACGCTCTGGGAGCTGGAGGATTGATTTATTGTTTATTATTGTTTAGTATTGTAATTATATGAGTATTGTGGAGAAGAGTGTGCTTTGTGCACTGTGGGAGAAAAATAAAGTCAACTTGAGGACTTTTACCTGGTGTCTGGAGTCGTGGACAGGGGTTCATGGGAGCGAGAGTGCCCCTATCGTTCACAGTGGCGTAGCCGGCAGGATACTCTAGCGTCGTTTGCAGAGGACCTGAATCAAAAATTTCTGTGGGAAACGAACCCCGAGAAGACTACGGAATCAGGAATCACCACAGCATCGCCAAAACCCGAAAAAACCGAGTCCAAAATGGGAAAAAAGAAGGGCAAGCAAAGCGACAACGCCAGCGGGAGTGCCGTAGGTGCAATGGCCGACGCTCGGGAGGAGTTAAGGAGAGGCCTTACAAGTCCGGAGAAACCTCCAGGAAGCAACGATCCCTCTAAGGTAATGTGCCAGGAACGACTTTAAAAATCCTTTTATTGTTTCTCACCTTGTCCCGTGCATGTACCTTGGAGATGACCACCTGGAGGCTCCGAGGGGAAAAGGAGACTGCCCCGAAGACGACGGCCTTCTCTTGTCGAAGCCAGAGCACCTAGAAATCGACTTCCGCATGATGGCAGCCGACGAAGGACACGGTAGCAAACCTGGTGCATTCTGGGAAGGAGGAGCTCCGCGTCCTGCTGTTTGCACCTTCAAGCCTGAAGGAACGGACTTGGTCTTTCCGGGGGGGGGGAGGCGGCGAGGCATCGCTCAAACCACAAGAAGGTAAGGAGGGTCGGGAAGTAGCTGATCGGGATGTCGCTAAAGTATTAAAGGCAGACCGCAGTTCGCCGAAGAAGGCAACTCGACCCTCTGAGAACTCCAAATCCCAGAAGCCTCCGCGAGACCCGCCAGAGCACGTGCCTGAAGCGGCGTGCTCATTGGCTCCCGGTCGGCAGGTAACACGAACGAGGAAGTGAGTGTTCTGCCGGTCGAAATAAATAATTATATTAACTTGCGGGAGCTCGAAAAACTAATCGAGCCCGTAGCGAGTGTCTTGCAGGTCCTGACGACCATTGAAAAGATCGTCGGGGATTTGGGAGCGGCAGCCAGAGGGCCGTTGGAGAAGGTGAGGGCCTATGTGCGGCGATTTGGTGGGAGCCTCCCGTAATGAATGATGCGGCGATACAGGTAAGCGAGACCCGTATCGTATATAATAGAGGGACGCGGTGTGATCCGGGCCCGCGTTTAATAAGTAGCGGGTGCCAATACAAGGCGTACCCTACAAGAGAGGTTGGTACGTTAACCGAGTGGTCGGCGGAAGGGCTAATCGATCCGGGACAGCTAGACAGTGCTGAGTCCCGGAGCGAGGCAGCCCTGAAGACGCCGCCGCCGGTAATTTATAAACCAAGAGGGGTGCAGACAGTAAAGGGGCTCTCTTCTTGTAATAGAGAGACCCAGACTGTATATAAGCCCCAGATTAAACAGGAGGGCTCTAAGATAAAACAGGGGTCTCCTGACAAGAAAGGAAAAGAAGCAGAGAGAGTGAAAGCACCGTTAGAGGCGGCAGGGGTTTCTTTCCCAGCAAAAGGGGCGGACCTAACATTTCCTTATTGTTTTCAGTCCCGTAGGGGAAGAGTACCAGGAGGACAGAGGCAGTGTTACGGGTGGCGAAGGTTGGGCCATATTTGGCGGAACTGTCCTTGGAGAGAGGGGGACAAGATGTCAATTTGGAATAATATTCCCCCTAGGTTCTCCAGGGACCAAGATGTTCGTTTTAATCAAGGCTCAACCAGGACGTCCTCTTGGAGGAAGACTTCCCTCTCGGGGCAGGCCGCTCCAATAATAATTCGTCACTGGGGAATACTGTAATGGATGGCCGGCCATTTATCCCGGCCAATACCCCCAAGCCGCCAGGTGGAGCCCTCCTTGCAGCGTGGAGGTCCCCAGAAGACCAGCAGGGCATCATGGACATTGGAGTTTTTATGCAAAGCCCTGCTGGATGCCGTGGGGCCACAGGAGGGAGCTGCAGGGAGGACCGAGGGCTTCTTCGTGCCCTGTGACCCGGAGGTTCGTCACAGGAAGAGCGACGGACTTCCGGGTTGAAGAAAAGAGCTTTTTACCTGACCCGGAAGTGATTGAGGATCACATGGACTGGGGATTGAGAACACTTCCGGGTCAGGGATTATAAAAGGACTATGGGAACTCCCAGACAACGAGCTGAGCTGGGTGGAAGGGTGGCAACGCGTCTGGGAGCTGGAGGATTGATTTATTGTTTATTATTGTGTAGTATTGTAATTATATGAGTATTGTGGAGAAGAGTGTGCTTTGTGCACTGTGGGAGAAAAATAAAGTCAACTTGAGGACTTTTACCTGGTGTCTGGAGTCGTGGACAGGGGTTCAAGGGAGCGAGAGTGCCCCCTATCGTTCACAATATATATATATATGTGTGTGTATATATATGTGTGTGTATATATATATATGTAGACTCAAACTGATTATAACAGCAGCAATCCAAGCTGTGAGAAAACACTAAAAAGGAGGCGTGTCAGACGTCGTGGTACATTTTCTGATGCAGATAGACGAAAACAACTTTGTGACACTGCGGCCAAATACACAAAACAATTACTCTGACAATCATGTTACGTTATTTTTAAAATGTTTCCTTTTCTTTTTCATAACTTCTTTAACACACGACTTCTCCGCTGTATTTTGATATATATATATATATATATATATATATATATATATATATATATATATATATATGACAACAACACTCATAACAGTGACAAAACAATTACATTGACAATCATGTTACGTTATTTTCAAAATGTTTTTCTTTTCTTTTTCTTTACTTCAACACACTACTTCTCCGCTGCAAAGCGCGGGTATTTTGCTAGTTTTTAATAAATTTGCAAAAATCTCTAGTAAACTTTTTTCACTATGGGGTGTTGTGTGTAGAAATCTGAGGAAAAAAAATGAATTTGTGTGCTGTGAATACTTTCCGGATGCACTGTATGTCTCTGTTTTTTTTTTGGACATCATAGAACATAAGGTGCATACTAATTCAGTATGAGCAGGAACACTCAATAAAACTGAATACAAAAAATCAAGTGACGGTGAGATACGAAGAAGGCAGATTCACCAGCGTTAGTGTGTCAGCTTTAATCTCTCCAGATCAAAGAATGTCCAGTTCTATTGCCTCAAAACACCACTCACATCTACAGTTACTTCCAGTTTCAAATAAAAAGTAACAGTGTCAGATCCCTAGGGCGGTAGTATATATCGTGATCGTGACTGAGAGAATAAAAGTGAACAAAAAAAAAAAGTTAACTTTTACAAGTCCTATAAATGTACACTGTCTGTTACAGACGGAAACCAAATGAATTTATGTAATGTATAATATTAACAATAACAGCAGCTCACTACTGAAAATGGCAAATATAGGAGGCAGTCGGAATCGAACCAGGGACTCTTGATTACAAGTCAGCAAATCTTACTGCTATGCCACGGAAGCTGTTGTATCGTCCTTGAACCTTTTGTGAAAGTGTTTATTTGATCTTTGGACTTCAGGTTTCACACATTATAAAGTTTATGCCAACATTTTGTCATTTACTACTAAAATATTTAAAAAGTTTCTGTTTTAACAATGTGTTTACACAGATTATTGTAGGAACAGAACACACATGAAATGTATGTGTTCCAAATAACAATCTATTTTTTCCACTCTAAAACTCCAGCACTTCACTCCCAGATAATCAATCAAGGCATGAGCTGGGAGAACATTGTGCACGTTCTGCGGCAGTGGGGGGATGGGAAACCAGGGTGCTTGCTGCTTGTTTTTATCGGCACATTTACAGGACAAAAGACGCTAACGGAGAGGAGCGAATGGATTTAAGGTGGGCCAGATCTACGAGTTTTTTTGTAGGCTCTGGGAATTCTAGTGTTAACTAAGTATTATAGCTTTTTTAATATGAAACAGCACACCATTGATTTATTTTTTAATATTGACCTGAAATTTGTAAATAGGCACTGTGGCAACTGGGGATGGAAATACTGACGTAGAGCATTCATGGCAAGTCCTTGTCTACACTGACATATATAGGTAGACGCCGCATTCACTGTGTTGCCCAGTCGACACGATACGTCAGCGTCCATCTATTGCGAGTGGCAAAAGTGCCATTTAAACTAATACAGGTAGACGTGGAAACCGGGTTTTCTAATGAAAAAACAATAAAGTTTAAACCAGTATCATTTACATACAACAGATTTTGGCAAATCGTTTAAATGCAATTATTTATATCCATTTATACACTAATAATGGCAAATATTAAATAATAATAATAATTTTATTATTATTATTATTATTAAAATAATTCCTCCCATATAAGTAACATTTTTCGGACTGCCTTCCTCCATCTCCGAAACATTTCTAGACTTCGTCCTGTTCTTACGCAACACAGTACTGAAGTATTGATTAATGCCTGAGTCACCTCACGTATAGATTACTGTAATGGTATTCTATCTGGCATCCCACAAAAACTTATCCATCGCTTACAACTTCTTCAAAATTCTGCTGCTAGGATAATAACCTGTTCTAAATCCACTGAACATATTACACCTATTCTCACTCAACTTCACTGGCTCCCTGTTAACTACAGAATATAATACAAAATATTGCTCTTAACCTTTAAAGCTTTCCACAACTTCAGTGATCTCCTACAAACTTACACTCCTCTCGCTCACTCAGATCCTCATCTGCAGCTCTACTTTCTGTACCACACATCAAACTCTGTTCTGTGGGAGCTCGAGTGTGTCTCATAG
Organism: Polypterus senegalus; assembly: GCF_016835505.1. Classification (NCBI taxonomy): domain Eukaryota; kingdom Metazoa; phylum Chordata; class Cladistia; order Polypteriformes; family Polypteridae; genus Polypterus; species Polypterus senegalus. Next base: position 65,736,863 of record NC_053159.1, on the reverse strand, counting down.
TGCTCCTCAACTCGGGAATTCTCTTCCCTCACATATATGTCAGCTCGATTCAATAACATTTTAAAACTGCCATCAAAACTTAGCTTTTCAAACTGGCATACCAATTGTGAATTTTGCACTGTTACTGCCAGTTATCTTTGCTTGTTTGGTAATTATTGCTTTTGATGTACCATTCTCTTGTTTTAATTTTATTATCCATATTGTAAGGTGACCTTGAGTGTTAAGATTATAAAACGGGATTTTCTAATGGGCAAAGATAACCAAAACAATTGTTCAGCCTTACCTATGAAATGTAATCCCCCAGGATTTGGTTTAGAGCGTACAGCGGTTTGTACAATCCCAAGCAGCACATGTGTGAGACATCTTTATCCATTACTTCACTCCACAGCAGTGCCACTCACAATATGACGGCGATGTTGACGTGCAATGCTGTTGGTCATGTGAAGTCTAGTAATTCTATGTCTATGTTTGTCTAAACCAGATAATTAGCTAAATATTATAAATAATTATCTGTTAAAACTAATGTACAGTAATGACTTTTAAATCCTAAGGCAACATTATATTATTTTATTTGAAAGGCTCGGTTACCCATGGTGCTTTTTGCTTGTTCAAGCATTCTCTATAATGCTATAGATTTTCTAGCCAGTCATGAGAGGGCACGTGTGCCTACACATTGGTAGGTGTGTTGAAGTGAAGCAATTCACACCTCATGGTAAGATAAAGAGTTACTTTTACCACCCAACTGAAACCACAGAAAAGAATTTAAAAAAATAATAATAATTCTGACAGCTGAAGCATTAATTGGTTCTAACTTGAGCATTAGGTTTCTTTCTTCCCCACTATAACAAATCTGTTGGGGTTAAATGATATTATTTTAAGCTCAAAGTGTCCTATCTATTTACTTATTCATGTAAATGTTAATTTATATTATGCGTAGACATGCAGATTCCATTAGTTATACATTATTTATGTCAAAGGTCAGTCTAATGACTTAAATGCCCTCCTTAAAAAGCACACTATAAGTCTAAAAGTAGTTTTAAATGATAATCTGCAAATGCTACCATCCTAATATTAGATGTTAAAACTGAATTAATGATGTGATTCTAATTAAAAAAACTCATGTTTAGCAGCATATAAGGAACAGTAATGTAATGCTACTCAAATAGTCTTAAAGTGCAACTATAAACCTAAAAACGAGTGCTCACACTTTAAGAACATGAAGAAGTGATTCTTTAGCATTCTTTTATACTTTAATTGTGAAAAATACCACACTCTAATTATTACAGTAGATCTGCTTATTTGGTATGAATTCAACTATTAAAATATAGTTATGTCTATGTTAATCAAACTATTTAATTGTCCATATTTATTAAGTGGCTCAGAGTAGTAAAATGGTCATAAATGGCTCAAAAATGTGGTCTTGTTCATATGAGTAGAAGTAATTAAATTTAATCAGTTAAAATGATTACTTGGTATAGTCAGATCATACCAAATAACAGTAATATTAACTTTTTGCAATTATAGACTCAAAGTTGACTTTGAATCAGAACACAGAAGAAGTCTACAAGAAGGAACAACAGTTTCTGCTGTCTGAGGAAGCTGACAGTTTTTAAAGTTATTTTAATAATAAAAACACTTCTAGTAGAATCTGCACTTTGCCAACATTAACTTAAATATTTTGTTGGGTTGATTTGGAAATGTTAATATTAACATTAAATTTAATTTAAAAAATGTTATAATCTTTAAATTTACTGATCACGCCATCCTTCTACATTTCAAAAACACGCATGTTAGACTGATCTGAGACTTTAAACCAACTTGGTATAAGCGAATAAGGGTATGTATATATGTACAACCACTTCAATAATCTCTTACATTTGTGGACTTGGGTGTTAAGCACTAGCCACTGGTTTGAACAAGTCTAAATGTGTATGTGAATTTGCCCTGCATTCAATTAGTGCATGGGTGCCCACACTTTTTCGGCTTGACAGCTATTTTTAAAATGACCAGGTCGAAATGATCTACCTACATTAAACATGAGATATATATATACTGAGTATATTTTACATATGTTGTCGTACCTTGCATAACTGAATTACCTTTTCAATACAATTCAATACATTTATGGTCACTACAATATTTGGATTTAATAATCGTCATGTGGGAAAAGGCTGACTCGCATAAATAAGTACAGCCGATTAATGTAGTCAAGGAGCTTTAGAATTCAGCCGAGTGAAAAATGATGGCTGTCCGATTAACTGCGATTTTAGTTCTCTCTCTTTTCTCTTTCTCAGATCGCTTTTCGGAAGGAAGTCAGTTTCGTAGTTTTTATGAACAGTTCGAAAGTGCTTTTCCACATTTTCCTTCTTTGGAATAGCAATGATAGATTGACAGATCAGACAAACACACTTCGATTGTAACATTGTGAGAAAAAAAGTTCTCTTCCTTTTCCACATCCAGCCCATACCCTCCCCAAACAATTTTTTTTTTAAATCCCTTCTTTAGTCTTGTCGATATAAATTGGAAGGCTAACTAGATCACAGTCGGAGTTTTCCAGTAGCTCGCGCGTTTGATCATGCATGCGGGATGACCAGTGTGTTAGAAGACAAGAGATCTTAGACTGGCCACCCTGTATGTCAATCAAGTGCCAAATGCCATAGGGAGGATATGATAGACTAACGTTTAGAAAAAAATTTTTTTGAATGCAACGCGATCTACCTGCACTACCTTTGTGATCTACCAGTCGATCGTGATCGACAGTGTCCTGTACAAAGATGGTACTTGTCTTGTACCTAGTACTATCAGAAGAGGTTCTGGGTCCCTGCAACCCCAAAATGGAATTAACAATTTAGAAAAACAGATGGTGGGATGAAAATTGGTTTTAATGTAAAATGCTTTATATCGGGGTTCCCAACTGGGGCTAAATTTACCCCAAGAGGGTAAACTTTGCCAAGTCAGGTGGTAAATTTGCAAAAAGCTTAAGTTGCAAAGACCTCGATTATGTGCCAAAGACTTGCCCTTTCAACAACTGCAACAAGAATATCCAAAATCATAGGTCAAAAGCAAGAACAAGTGTCTCAATGACTGCTGTGTTCTCATCGACTCGGTGTGTTTTGTTCTGGTGTACTGGTATCCGCTAATCATTTGTTGTTTTTGAATAAGTAAAATAGAATTATTGTGTGCCGTTATTGTTATTATTTGAACTTTAATGTTATTATTTTAACTTTAAATTAAAATGTTAAAAACACTATCTTGTATGTACACTTTGTCAATCACTTTACTATGGTAGAAGTATAAACTCAAAGTACTGAGCAAAACAGGGTGGGAGTAAATTTACTTTCAAAAAGTTGCCATGGGGTAAACAGGGTGAAAAAGGTTGGGAATCCCTTCTTTACATAAAATAAAGAATAACTTATTGATATGTTATACATGTTAGAATGTTTCCTAATAGTTTATATAAAATGTGCTTTCAAATAAGTGTTAAGAAGCACCTGTCTGTTTATTTTCTGACATTTTCCTTTAGGTGGACATGGGAATGTGAAGCCTCTCACAGCAACATGAGGTACAGGACAGAAATCAACTAGCTCTGCATGCATGCTGGCTCATTTCATGGAACATTTTTGCATAGACACAGCATTAGCTTTAGGGTTTTCATCTTTATATTACAGTGCCAAGATGGTCCTTCATGATTTTATTTCTATAATTAAACAAATAAAACACATGCAGCAACAAAATGCAGAAAAAGGGACACTAAAGTAAATAATGCAATGGTCTAGTCATTGTGTTCCAAAAAATCTGTCAAGTTAAATTGTGAATATGCAATCTCATTCACCTAATAATTTAGAAGGTCCATTTTCTGAAGTAGCTTATTCTAATACAGGGTCACAAAGGGGACAAGCCCATTCCAGCAACACAGCATGCAAAAATCTCAACCAATCAAGGTTGGGATGCTATTTGATTAGTGGGTACCCTTATAAATTTACTGGCAATCAATACACAGAATATAGAAACCACAATTATTTAACACACAAATTTTCATAATGTCGTAGGAAGCTACAATAACCAAAAAAACCATTGTAACACACAGTGCTAACATTTAAAATGTCACTAATTATTGCAAATGGAATGTAACCCAGGTCAATGGGAATGTTAGGAAGCAGAAGTAACTAAAGTCCTAGTAGGCTACCTATATAAAGAGGAGGAGGTTATGAGGATGTGCTGATACAGCGCATTGCTGCACCCACCACATGAAAAGCCAACTAAGAATCCCTGATAAGGCACCTTTAAAAAATTTTAAAACCAAGGTAAAATGGGTCACTTGGGATGGCAATTGCTGAGCCATCTTACTCACCATCACGGGGCCGTCGACGACCTCTATCACGTCGCTGGCTAAGAATGGAGTCATTCCCTGTCTCAGTGTCTAGCCCATCTCTGCTTGATACTGCATTTGCACTAAAATAAAAAGAGGAGGTCATATTTCCATTTTCTCCGATTTCAATTTTTTGTAACAGTTTGCAAAGACGTTTTTGGATACAGCAACCACTGTACAACCTGTAATTACTTTAAAAGTCATGTTAACTGCTAAGGCAGCGCATAATTTACTTTCTGGTACATAGGCTAACTTGAGAAAATAATTAAATGAAAGAGTTTGCCATAAAAATGTAGATGCCCAAAAACTTTATACAAGTCATCTCACAATAAACCTTTGTGCAGTATCCAGTTAGTTATCCAAGAACTATGAATGAAAATCTAAAATGCCCAACTTGATATGATCATATTGACAAGCAAATTCGAATGAGTAGACATATACTTGTTTGTCTAACATTATACATAAAATTCTCAAAGCTCTCAGCTTTTCAAGGAGCCAGAAAGTGAAATTGTTTGCACTCTTTTGTTTCTATAGTGAATGTATTTCTTTCTAGTACTATGCCATGTCATTTTCTAACCCGCTTAATCCTTGCAAGAGGGCAAGTATGCGTGATGGAGCCTACCCCAGCTAGCATGGGACGCAAAGCATGAACAAACCGGTGGGCGAATACACACACACACAGGCCAATTTAACGTTGCCAATTCAACTAATCTGTGTTTGGACAGTGGGAGGAAACCAAAACACCTGGAGGAAACCCACACAGACACTGGAAGAACATGCAAACTCTATATAGGTAGGATCCAAGATGCAAACCCTGGTCTCCTTATTGTGAGGCAGCAGTGCTACCACTGTGCCACCATGCCGCCCCTTGTTACTGTGTCTACCACAGAATTGTGTCTATTCACCAGAATACTAACTTCTCACATCTTGAAATAAAATAAAATGTCCAGCAATCAATCTATCATCTTTGATTTTCTTTTTACTTTCAGTGTACACTTATTTCATCTTGGGTAGTACGTATAAAAATTGTCATATCCTGTCAAAACCCTTACCTTTTGTCACATTATACCCTGGAATTTAAATATAATTATTTCTGGCTGTATTTACACAATGTAATCCTCAAAATCAAAGAGAAAATAACATTTTAAACAATACTGAGCATGGATTAAAATTTAATTACCTGAATGCTTGGTTTGGATAACTTATTAGCCCCTTAGAGTGGCCATTATCATCCTCACATACAACCAATCATTTTCCAATTCAAACATCAGGCTAACTGGTGTCACCACCTGACATAAACTGTAGTGGTTCTGATTACTTCAGAATAAATCCAGCTGTTACTTGAGGAATCCACAGCTAGTGGGTATGTAAACAGGATTAAGACTGTTATTCTAAAATTAGTTGATCAAGAAAATGGGGACACAGTTGGAAACATGTTAAGTGTAAATTTTGCACAAACATTAGGATGTTTTTCTTTACACAGTGAACCATAAACACATGAAATAAGCAGCCAAGTAGTGAGGTAGGCAGTAGGACTTTAGAAGAATTCAGTGGATAGGACTGAGCTTTGCTGGGCTGGATGGCCTATTCTCATCTAGATTGCTCTAAAGTTCTAAAGGTCCTTTCAAAAGGGCTCTGGGATAAAATTGTGTAAAGGCATAAGTTAGAAGAAAAATACAAAAAGTATTTCTAAGACTTCATATATCCATCTGTGTAACATTCAGAGCATTTTAAAGCAGTGAAGAGCATATAGCACTGCCCACTTGGCCTAGATCAGGCTGTCCTGCTACACTGAACAACTAAATCAGGAGGATATTGATGCAGGAACCTAAGAGGACAATGGCAACTTTGAACAACTTACAAGTGTTCATGGCTAGGATTGGTCCATCTGTCCATGTGACAAAAATCTCACAAGGTCAAGCACAAAAATGACCTGTATAGCTGGGTGGCAAGAAAAAAGGCTGTTCTAAAAAGTACCATACTGAGTCTCATTTGTGCTTTGCAAAGAAACACTTGGAAGTTTCTTATATCATGTGGCAAAAGGTTTTATGGTCAGATAAGAAAGGGCTACAGATGACAACAGCCAAACACAGCACACCCGTTAAAACACACCATACCCACTGTGAAGCATAGTGATGAGAAAATTATTTTGTGGGGGGTTTTATTTCAGTGGGGACTAGGTGATTGATCAGAATTAATGAGGAAATGAATGCTGCCAATTAAATCCAAATTCTTGAGGAAAACATGCATCCCTCTGTCAGAAAGCAAAAGAAAGGTAAGTGGTTTACTTTCCAGCATAACATCAGCCCAAAACACACCACAAAAAGAACAACGCAGTGGGTGAAGGATAGGAAAATGACTGTCTTTGAGTGGCCAAGTCAGAAACTCTGAACCTTTGACTCAAATCTGATACAAAATTTGTGATTAAGTTTAAAAAGGGCAGTGTGCAAAGCCTGTAGAAACATATCCAAACAAACTGAGGGTTGTCACTAAGGCAAAAGGTGGTCCTACAAAGCATTAAATCAGGGGACTCATCACATTTCCAACCCTGTTATTCTACTTTTTTATTTTTTATTGACTTTCAGAACTGCTGCATTATTTCATTATGCTAATGATGTAAGGCAAAATGTGTTAAGAAAGCTGGACAAAGATGCTTTTAATGGGTGTTGAAGTTTATGCTGTAAAACAAAAGTGGCTATTTTAAAGGAGTATAATGATTTTCTATAGGCACTGTATATAATTCCAGTGTGTTTCTGTACAAACTGCTATAGAAATAGCTACAGTATATTACTGATCCTGATTGCAGCTGCCAATAGCAAAAAGTGTCTTGCTTAAATACCAGCAATTATGTAACCTTAGATGGGGGTTTTACTACGGTGTCCTACAGCACACAAAGTGCAAACAAAAGTAATCATATACAGTACAACATTCCATACTTTCTAAAAGGGCACAAAGGAGAAAATGTAGTGAGTCTAAAATAAAGGAACACATTCATTATAAAGTGTTTGACACACGTATGTGTATGCAAGTACTTCAGAGCTGCCGCCTATACTGAAGCAAATCATTTTATGAATGCTGGAAGCTGTTCCCAGCCTATTTTTACTTAACAGTCTTGGTTTGATGATGACACATAAAACAGCAATTGGTAAAATAAATTCTCATCCTGGAGCAGTTATAAATGAGTTATTGACAATAGAAGGGAGCATCTTGCTCCTGCTTTACACAATACTTTTTACTTGCAAAATGAAAAAACTTCATCTAGCTCATATCTTACACTATTTGACTCTGTTTTTTTTTTCTTTCCTGGGGTTCTCATGTCATTTCTACGTACACAGTCAGCAATTTCACTGTTTATTCTACTAGCATTTTATTTTTTGACATCATTCTAAGGACTTGGCTCCTGGGTGGAGGTGGCCAAAGGAGAGGACATTTTGCCTGCACAGTTTTAATGAAAACATTAACTGCAATATCATCATGTCTGATGCAGATAAAATGCTGTAAAATTAGAAAGAAAAAAACCTAACATTTATAATATAGCCTGATTTGCATCTAAACTATGGCATACATAGTGGGTTTGTATTTGCTCTTCAAGGGACCTACAAAGAACTTTATCTGTTCTGGAATTTTCTTATACTGAATTGATAGTTGCAGAGCACCACAGTATATTCAGCACTTGACAAAAGGCACGAATCAAACATATCCAGACTGCCAGTACGATAAAGAACCAATAAGGAGAGCCAATCAATCCATTAGGTGTAATACAAGGTGCTTATGCTCTGGACAAGGAGGGGTGCCTCCACTTGTCATGGAATTCTAATGATAATGAATAGATGATGTTAACCACTGGGTGTCGTTTATGAAAGTAAAAGTGCACACGCTCCTTAAAGTCCATAGTATATACACAAAGGGCCGCTGTTTGTGCTACTGAAAGAGTGAACACCCCAGACACCAAGGGAGCCCCACAGAAACACAGCCATAACCCCCACCCCGACTCCAAGGTCATCTAAGTCTAATAATATCGACTACCTACTATGGACAACAAGGGACAATGTCTGTCCATCCTGCGTAGGGCTCCAAATGGGCTTCGACCGCCACTGCTAGTTCGAGTAGTTATTGCTACTTGATCTGGCACAGACTGCCCAAAACGTTATTCTACTTGACTTGTATATTCTCATGTGGTGGACCAATTCAATTAAAGATTGTTCATTAAAATTAAAAGTTAGATTATTTGCCATGCCTAATATAGTACCCTAATTTTAAAAAGAAAAAAATGCATATGATGATTCTCAATTAATTCTCTCTCTTTATAAACTAGTTTACCTGCATTTACACTAAAACACGTTACAAGAAATTATGCTGTTATTTGTCTGTTTATACTTGCAGAACAGTTTCACATTACTGGGTTGTATTCGAAAACTTTATATTTCTGTTAGCCATGCACAAGGAGGGAAAAATATTACTTAATTATATTTATTCTTGTTTATTCAAACATCACATATACCAATGATTTCTATTTCTTTACTTAGAGCAAGGAGCTAGATCTATTGCCCTGATTTGCATTATGCTCATCACAGAGTTTAATTTAATTGGAAACTGTATACTTTTAAACTTGCAAGTTAAGGTTGTCAATTCTAGGGAATAAAAATATTTCAGTATACAGCTATTGAAGTAGCCTCAGTAACAAAACTTGGGACATCTATTATTTACATTAGGCCATTATGCAAGAATGGTTCATTTACATTTTGGAGGCATAAAATTAGTGTTTCCATTTTAAATTTAAGGATATGTTGCAGTGCCTTTGAAACTTCTAAAGAATACACAAAATACAGCACTGTAAACCATCTATCAATCATCTACCACAGCATTAATGGATTAGCACGACCTTGAAATTTAGGGCGTAGTGGTGGCTCTGAGGCTAAGGATCTGCCCTGGTATCCCGAAGGTTGCTGGTTCGAATCCCTGTCACTGCCAAAAGAGTGAGCCCTTGAGTGAGGCCCTTAACCTTCAATTGTTCCAGGAGTGCTGTACAATGGCTGACCCTGTGCTCTGACCCCAAGGGGTATGTGAAAACTAACAAATTCCTAATACGAGAAATTGTATAAGGCGAAATAAACAACAAAAAATAATCTCTGCAATTTTTTCCAGATCAGTTAAGATTCATCCTGACTCATTATTTATGATTTAAACTAGGAGACTGACAACATAAATTCATACACTACAGAGTTTTATGAAACAAGGTGCAATAATATGAATGTATTGCAGAATAAAATTAAAATATAATATTTAATTGGCACTCAGTTATTTGTGTAATGTTCTGGAAAATTGTATTAACCTCATATTATGATGATTGACACTGGGAGAATATGTTATGAAATACATAAACCTAAAACTCTAATGTTTTATTTTTCCATTTTTTAACTAGGTTATCCAGTTCAAGAACATGGAAAGATGGGATCCATCGCCGTAGGATTAGTATCAGTATATAAACAAATCCTGGACAGGGCATATTAACCAGATCAATCTGTGTTACTAGCTAATCTGACATGCATATCTTTCGGATGTGGGATGATAACTGTAATTGAAGAAAAACCCAAACAGATAAGAGGAGAACATTCAAGCTCCACAAAAATGCAACCTTATACAAAAGTGGCAATCCACGATTCATTATTATCTTTTTTTTTTTAGTTATACCTGATGTTACCCCTATACAAATAAAAATCTATGTGGCTGAACATCTTTGACCAAACTTGTCTGAACTTCTCATTCTAGCAAAGGACTCTAAACAAAATGTTGTAATGCTACACCTCTACTAGTTCACCTTCAGAAACTTTCAGGTGACATCTGCCAGCAATGGGTATACTCATTTTGTTCAAAATGCAATCTGCACTGCCCGCAGATGTCCTGAATATATACAAAATACTTTGAATCAGTATACTTATTTAAGTTATTGGGTTACTGCCACCATACACCCAGGTAGTCTTCTTTTATTTGTAAAACTAGCCACATTACCCATTAAAATATGTGATATCTCTTGACCCTATGTGTTCCCTCAACACCTTTACTCTGTATCGTCGAATGTCTGAACGTCTCTTGACTGATGCATCTACTCTTGAGCGCTTACCCATTGTAGCAGCGCTACTTAAACTGCATACAAATCCAAGCAGCCACAGGTAGTGTTACACCATTGGGCAGTTTTAGAGTGGCACGGGGATTTCTGGGAAGAAGGATAATTAGGTAATGTCTTTAAAAAGGAGCCAAAAGATGCCGGATGGAGATTACCTGTGTCTATTTGTTTTTACACATCACAATCTATTGGATTACAAATACAACCACTTTGGATTACATTTCTTCCTGCATCAATGTGTTTGCCCTGTGCCTGGTTGTTTGCGCGATTTCTTCGTCTGGGTAGCGCTCCTAATCACGTCAAATCTTCGCGCAAAAACTGGAACCTGGTAAGACAAAACTACATTTCATTCAGAGGGCTTTTCAGAGGGGTTTCATTCTACTCCCCAACCTCACCCCACCTGCTGTACTTGACTGTATTTGAATTGTGTCATAAGTGTTAATCCTTTATTGGGTAGTGCGTAGTGTTTTTTTTCAGTTTCAATAGTTCAATGTTTGTTATATAATTATTGCCTCCAGGAGAATTTGGGTGGGATTTTGAGTACATGTTAATTGTTTATTATGCCTTACCTATTCATATTAAGCCACATTTTTTACTTGTCTCCATTTGTTAGTGTGCAAGCTGGGTCAAGGCTGGGTGTGTTCCTGGGGTCCCCGAAATAAAATAACCAAACCACAATTTGAAAACAGTTAAAATCTCCGCATCTTCATAACGGCCACACTGTAAAACCTACAGACTCATTTCGAGGCACCTTGCTTGCCTCCTGTCCACTTTTATACTTCCTGTCGTTGAAGGCGACTCTCAAGGTGACTCATATGTCTTTTCTTTACCCCATGTGTCTCAAAATCTCTTCTCCAGCACTTCTTCTTTTGATGGTGTCACCAAAGACAAACTGACCAATCAGATTGCTCTGAGGGATCAGAGGGACCAGGCGCACACACGGAGACCTCATATAGTAGATTATAAATGTTAACGCAAATGAGGCTTTGAGAGGAAACCTGCATTATTGCCAGACCAGTGAAGAGTTATCCACAAGCTGGCTGATGTTCTGTGTTATTGAGACTTTACAACCAAGCCTCAATAATGTAACTTTTACTGTGTCCCGGCAACATTTAGATGCCACTTATAGCTAGCTTAAATAATTGTTTACTACTGAAATATACTTGCCAGAAACTGACATGATTTTCTTCTATTTGCCGTTTCGTCATGTGGTGGGTGCAGCAACGCGCTCTACCACTGCCATGCTCCCCAACCTGATTTTTTTAATATGTACTATATATGGGTTAGGGTTAGCTGATCCACAGCATATAGATGGATACCTTTACATGTGCTTATTTGAACTCTTCTTCTCTGTCAAACAAATCAATGGTTGAGGGACTTTTGTTATTTTCCATATGTTTGCTTTGCTCAAAGTTTACACTTCACAGTTTCCGGATATGCACTTTCTGTTCAAGTGATCTGCGAGCATGGTCCCCTTATGTTTGCGTTGATTTTTCTCTGTATACTCCAGTTTTCCACAGACATCCCAATGATGTGTGACTTAGCTTAACTGGCAACTCTAAACTGGCCAGGTTTTATACATTTTTATAGATTTTTAGATACACACAAACATTTTAACTGGTTTGCACTTGTTTATGCAGCATACATTTATAACCCTTACAAAAATTTTTGGAATCCTTATTTTTAAAGCCTAAAGTATTACCTTATATAGTGTTTTAGAGAGGAAAAATTTTGTCAGTTGGGTTGCAAGCCTTACTGACAAATTGTTCTTGACAAGGAATTCTGTCATCTGTTCAGTTTTTGTGTATAGTATGACAAGTGATGATGGGCTCTGTCTCCACCAAAAACTATATATATTAGATCTTCTCAAATATATTATTTCTTCAGTGTGTACAATGGAAAAACATAAGCATTACATTTTAAAGTACTTTTTATTGTCACTAATTTTTATAAAGTCATATTTATTTAAACAGATCAATGCTTCATGTGATCTGAGAACAGCATTACCACCGGTCAAACTTGCTTGTAAATTGCTAATTCTCACAAAGCATGAATTTTCTGTCACTTTGCCCAGGTCTGCTACACGTTTCTGACAACAAAACAGCTTGATTGCTGTGCGTCTCCTCCTGACACACCCTGTTCCACCCACTGCTGTGCCACCCACCTCACTATACCTGTCACTACCTTGTCCTATAGGCACCCCTCCCCCAACTCTTGTACACATGTCTGCTCTTGTACCATCTTTGCTTTCTTTTGAAATCCCTACAGTCACATTTTTCCTCTGTGCTCAAGAAGAACTTGCAGAATGCCTGAGAAGCGAGCACAAATACAAATTCGGAATTTTAAAGTTTTTCATCACTACCTTGTCACGCTGCATCGCACTTGATGGCGGTCTTTTTTTCAACATGCAATACAGATGTACAAGGTATTAAACAGCAGGGGGGGCTTCCCTAACACCACAAAAGGCAAACCATTACACTTACTGGAATGAGGGGGGTCTGGAGTCACCAATGCCACCCGTTCTCTCCAGTGAAGGTGGCAGCTCTGCCTGACTCTCTGTACCTTGAGAACCTCCGTCTGAATGCGTGGATTCTGCCAAAACAAGCTAGTGGATGACGAGAAGATAGTGAGAATACATATTACTATTTCCTTTTCAGAAAACACAACACCAGCTAATCCCCCTTGGTTTCAAAAACTATTACACTTACCCATGACACCACTCTCCCATTAAAGCAAGGCAATTTGGCATTGTCATCAGAGATCTCCTCTTTGACTACCCTGTAGATTTAGACAAAAACAACATATATCTAAGGATATTATGCAGCTGCAAAATACAAAGACATAAAACAAAGCACAAGCGACAGAGTGCAGTATTTCATGGCCTCCCACTTTAGTATCCCACCTGGTGGCAGGTATTAATTTCACAAACTGACAGCAATAATGAGCATTTGTAACCACCTTATAAGACACCCATAAAACGTCTGTATTTATATTACCGTCACACTCATTACACAGCATGACAAATCTATTAAGAACGAAACACAGGCCAGCATTCCTAGCCCCAATACTTCCAGTTTATTTTCTGTCAGCATCATCTGCACCTGACATATTCACGGTCTGCTATCATTTATTTGAAAAAACGCACACACTCACTCAGCAGGCGGGGTCAAGGGGGCGATCAGTCATCATAACCCGATGGTCAGCAATCCCCAATGAAAGTCCGTCAGCGGCCCCGTAACTAGTCGCCTCGCATATCCTTTTGTCCAGTTCCACCAGTAACATGTCTCCTCTCATGCTCACACTAGGTCGGCAACCTCTATTTTTCAGGAGCCTCAGTCAAAGCGTTAAAATATGATTTGTGTCCGGAGCCCTCGTTTTAAACTGACAGCCCCCCACCACGGTCCGGCTCAGTCTCTGCAGGCAGCCCACGCGTCGGGCTCGCTCTGTCACAGCACTATCTGTTGCTTCGACCGGCTCTCACAAAGTCAGCAGTCGCGTCTTTGCCACAATATGTCAACAGGTTTCGCGTCGCGGTCAATCACCGGACTCTCTGCCTGCTTCTATCCTTGTCAACATCTCTCGGTCTCTCCGTTCGACTCGATATGTCTGCGACCCCCACGTCCGACACTCTAATACAATAGATACGGCTCTGGACAGGGCCGCAGCCACCTTGTCCATCTCACCGTAGCCTCCACCGAGAGGTATCTAGAACCCCTACCGCACTAACGACGAATCCGCCGCCGTGAGGCCTGCTCCAGAGGAACCGCCCTGACTCACCCGAAGTCCTGGTCCATGGACTTGAAGAAAAACTTATAGCTGTTGAGCGGCCGGTTGTTGAGCACATTCTTGAAATCTGACAGCGTGACCCTGTCAGGCGCCACAGGCAGCTTGACAAGGTACGGCGTCTCCTCCTCATCGATGTGGTAGATGATTTTGGTCTCCGCCATGAGAGCGAAGCAGCGGGTCGCTGCGGTACGGCCCTCCCCGCTACAGCTTCACAGTGCCGAGAGCACGGTCTCTTGGCAGCCCTGTCGGGCGCAGAGGCATGGCCGAGCGTGAGGGCACCGAGAGACAAACAGACGGGCGGGGCGCCGCGGAGACAGAAAGCCAGGACTGAGAGGGACGGTGGACCGAATGACGGAGCCTGCCCCCTAGCGTGGGGCGAGGGAAGCGTACGGTGGCGAAAGAGTGTCGTCTGTCTGCCACGAGCGACGCGGCGACTGAGCGCTTGTGACAGAAAGAAAAAAAGACAGTGCTGCTGGAATGAATTGAGTGAGGAGTTTGCTTTTCTGACCACAGCGCGTCCTTTGACACGAGCCTGCAGAAAAGAGGCGCTGTGGTTAATGCAAGACACCCCCACCCCCGGCAAAAACTGGCATTCCATTCCCTCACCGACTATGAGAAATTCCCCACCCTACTGGGAGAACTGGAGGAGCCTATGCATATCTCACAGTCAGGTGGATACTCGTGAAGCTGACAGTTTCACTCGGAAGATGACACAAAACAAAAGAAGTTAGACCGAAGATTGGGAAATGAGTAGGTGTACGTGGGCCATTCCGTGATCTGGCTGTCCGTCCGTGATTGGGTCCAGCTTTACGCCTGATACTGCCGAGACGGACTCCACTACACCCTGACCCGTAAATGTATGATTGGAATATTTATTAACGAGTATACAGTAATGAGAGCACGTCTGTGAATATCTTTAAGAGTCTGTTGTTTTTGGGTATCTTTTGATAACCCAAGACTGACGTTCTCAAGTTCAGTCCTGTGGCTACAGGCTTTCGTTCCAACCAGTTTCATATATCAGTGGGTCACGCTCATACTGATTTAGCTGACCTGGTTCAGAAAAGTCCCCATGTATAATATTGGAATTTAGAAGAAATTCAGAAATGTGTTTTCTTTGTCATTGTTTTAAGTTTCTTTTCCCTTTTTTATTTCAGTTCACCTTATTAATATGGAGTTTGCTCCCTATATTGTATACAAATACAATCAGGGAAGTGTAATGCAAACACAGGTGCAAATAACACTGAATTTTAAAGCAGAGCCACTGCATCATTTGTGTACTGATTTACTGTATAATAAAACACTAAGGTCCGTGTGTCCAGTCCCTCAGAGCAATCTGATTGGCAGTTTGGCTTTGGTGTGATCAGTTTGAGTGTGAGAAGGACGAGAAGGAGTAGAGGCACATGCTGAGAGAGTCATCTTTAAAGATGGAAAATATAAAGCCAGACAACAGGCAAGAAAGGCGCCTCAAAAATAATGGCAGAGTCTGAGAAGCAGGTTTTACAGGACTGGACTCGAGAAAAAGAGCGCCGGTAAAGAGAGATGCAGACAAACGTGAATAAAGAGAAAAGGCTCTGAAAGTAGGGCAAGAGAAGTATTTGAAATTAATCTATTAACTGTGTACTGTGGCTAGTTAGTAAATAAAAGGCTTAACTAAGTGGGCTCAACTTCACTTCTGTGGACCACCTTGACAGCAGGTGTTCGTCCTAACCACCATCTTCTTTTAACTGGACTCCTGTATTTTGCTATTATTTCCCAGTTTCTGCCTTTTTTGTGTGAATCCAGAAATTACAAAATGAGTTTGCTAAGTGTTCAGGGGAATGTAAGAAGCATATTTGTGTGTGACATTAATTGTGTTTGTATGAATTATGAATACTTTGGAACTACTTCATTTTTTTGTCTGGCACCTTGTGACTCACTAGTATGAGAAAAAACTCTACATATGATATACCATTCAACTTTTCTTAATGTCTAGTTATGCAAAATGTCAAGCTTGTTGGGGCCTGCCTTCCCATTTCTAGTCTTCTGGACCTGAAAAACATTTATTTTTAGTTCATTTTTGGACCATATTTTGTGCTGGAAATTACACCTTTATGATAAAAAGTAAACCAATAGCAAAAATGATTAGAAGAACTTGAAGTTGTGCAAGTCACACCAGCTTATTCCAGGGGTTCACCCCATCATTAAATACAAGGGGTCAAAGTTAATTCTTTTCACGTAACTTCAAAAAAATGGGCATTGGTAAAATAGGCATGTGGAGTGTCGTTTTATGCTCTTTCGTGTTTGCTGATCACAAATATGATAAAACTAGCTGCATGGGGTCTTCAGGACAAAAAACAACCCAAAGACTTCCTAGCAGTTTTACAATATTCATGAACTTGGAGAGGAGTCCTCTAACTCTTAAGAATTACCCAGAGATACCATATAGCCATATCACTGGCATATGAGTCCTATTAAACTTTGCCTCTGGAAAATACCTTCAGATAGACAATGTTTTCATTGAAAATTTCAAGCCTTGTCCTCCGTTGCTGAGGTGTTTCACTTGTAATTTGCTGAGCTGCGACGTTTGCTTCGTTTAGACCAGCGTTTCTCAACTTTTAAGTATTTGCAACCCGAGTTTTCATAACAGTTTTAATCGCACCCCCCTAACATTTTTTTTGAAAGGAGGCCACTAATACCAATTTGTTCTTTTTTTAATTAATGATATATCGTAGATTTTGTATATTTTATTGTATCTACTTAACTTTTATCGACATTTATCTAACTCTATATTTATTTTTCTAGTATTAGAATGTAGTTTAAGTTAATTTGTTTTAGTTTCAATAGATGTATTTTTCATATTTTTGATTCTTGTTTTCTTTTTTTCACATCTTCGCTCCCCCCTTTTTGTTACTTCGCACCCCTAGGGGCCCCACAGTTTCAGAACCACTGGTTTAGACATTATGTTTCTTCATCTGTGTCATTAGCATGTCATTGTTGCACACAGGTCTTTCATAGAGAGGAGCATGCATGCGCCATCTAGTGGCTGTGGTTGAGCGGGAACAGAGCGGACTGCTCCATACACACACACACACAGGTCTTTCATTTATATATGTCTAATGTTTGATTTTTGATTCTTTACTGGTGGTCCTATCTCTCCAAGAGACACTTCCAGAAGGTTAAAATGACAAATTTCAAACATAAGAACGTGGCTTATCATTTTAGACTATTTCTAGGTCAGTGGTTACATATATGGTAGTTTTTGAGTTTTGATCCTTTACTAGGGCTTTAACCTTATATGGACTGCTGTCAGAGGTTGGACAATGACAAATTTCTATTACAACTGAGAATATTTAGACTTTAATCATTTAAATTGAAGTACGTATTTTAATATTTTAAATAACTGATTAAACTATTCTTGTTTATTATGTACTTCAGCCTCACAAAGTAAATCATCACATTTATTATGAACACACCAAATTACAATGGGTTACGCTAATTCAGACTTCTTATTGTTTTTTTTTTTCTTGCTTTTTATGATTTTGTTTTTTTTATGTTCTGGTCAATTAAGCCTAAGTGTTTGTGTGTTCAAGCCATATTAATGATAGTGGAACATATAGGTGTGCATTGTCACACACGTGCGCTTGGGAGTCAACCAAAGGGACCAGAAAATGGCATTTCCACGCCAGGCCAGGGAGCGACTGGTTGCACTGAACCTCTCTCTTTTCTCTCCACAGACCAAACACGAGAAATCCTGCCTGTATTCAATTACGCTCTGAAGATGTCACTTCCTGTCCCGGCCTTGAGGACGTCACTTCCTGTCCCAGCCCCAAGGACATCACTTCCTTTGAACCGCCTATAAAAACCCCTCATCCTGCATACTTGATCAGTTCTGTTTTGGACTCTAACCTGTACACATTGTACACAAACATAAGCCTTTTGCAGCCATGGAAACTTTACAGGTGGCTGCCCCAAAGCTTCATTGTGTTTCTGGCTGGTTATTTCACAGCATTCAAATACTGCATTGTAGCATGCAGTAAATTAGTATGTTACTGTGATTTATATTTTCATTGGTTATGCAAATATGTACACAATTTTTTGCTATATTTGCATTTATACACCTATTTAAAAAGCATTTTAACACATAGTGAGGATATGAGACGCTTTATGAGCGGCACCACAAAATCCTTCTTTGACATGTCCACATTCAGAGTGATTAGAAAACAAAATCAAAGCTATAGACTTAGAAATTGTCAGAATTTCTGATTACAATGAAAAGGTAAATATATAAAATTGTATTGTTTATTGGGCAAATATCATAAATATCATTTGAGTAAAAGGATAAAAGTGAGACAGATGTTATCTATTGTGTCTTTGTGAGTTAACACAGCAGTGCTGTCTTGCTAGAAGATATCAGACCAATCCAGCCTTTGGACCTTGGACACAGCTGAAGAGGTAGAAAAAAAAACTCAGCAAAATGCAATAATCTCCTCCATGTTCCTCTTGTGCCAGAGACTCTTGTTTCAGTGATGATGATAATGGTACTCTTCTGGTCTCTAGAGCTGCTTGTACTTTCTACGTTAAACCAGCATTAAAAGCCAGGCTAAGTGCTTTTTCTCTCTAATATTGAAATGTTTTATCCTCTGTCACTTGATGTGAATTGTGTGTGGGTGTTTTTTAGGGGCTAGCATTGGGCTCAATTATAGGGCTTTGTGTTCTCATTGAAAACTACTAGTATTTTGCCGGAGATATCAACAAAAAAAGACAGAAATGTAATTGTACATAAATGAGCACCAACTCCAGCCCACAAACAACTAGTTTAGCTTAAACACTTAAACATATTCATCAAATTATTGAAAATGACTGTGAGGTCAGGCAGATAAGTTTATGCATCTCGCCATTTTTTCAGTTAATACTGTTAGGCAATGTGATGGTCTTAATCTTGATAGATTACAACCTTTAACTATTTGTTCAAAGAGTTAATAGAGGGTGGTTGGGGTGTGACAAGTTAGCCTAAGATGTACATGAATTTAGGTTTCAGTGTGACTCTATAAAAGAGCACTAATTTTAGAAACAGTACACACAACTTTCCCTTAGTCCTCCTTATCCTCGGGGGATCTTCTGCCATACCCCACTACAGTAACCAACTTGGAAAACATTGTCATGGTGTCCTGTAATAAAAAAAAAGCATCTTCAGCTCTCTTAGATAGAGCAACATGCAATGAAAAATCTTGTCCATAATAAGTTTTGCAAATGCCATTGCCCAGGGACTTGAGCTCCTCTGCTACCTCCACAACCTGAACATGGATATATAAAAAGTGAAAGTGTTCTTTTACCTTCTTAAAGTTCAATATGGGCTCTTCAGTTTAATAGATATTGTATTTTAGGTTATTTAATGTACACCATTTGGCCAATTCAGTTACCTCATTCTTTTACACAGACCTAACATAATTTGTGCTGAGATCTTCAAGAACAACACCATCAGCAAACAAGATCATTGTGACACTCCACATTTAAAATGCGTGTTAAGTAAAGTGATAAGTCACAACACCGTGGAGTACCTGAACTCAGAGTGAGAGGTTAAGAGTTAGCTTACATAAGCTTCATCCATCCATCCATTATCCAACCCGCTATACCCTAACTACAGGGTCATGGGGGTCCGCTGGAACCAATCCCAGCCACCACATGGCGCAAGGCAGGAAACAAACCCTAGGCAGGGTGCCAGTCCACCGCAGACATAAGCTTCATGTCAAAAAAAAGAAAGAAATCTAATAGACATTAACATAAGGAACAATGGCTACCTTTCCATGTCATTTTATCACAATATTTCATTTATCATTTTACTAAAGTCAATTAAGATTTAGATGTACGTGCTGGCTAGATTGCTTCAGCTTCTTTATCTGCTTTATAGGCAGCTCACTATGGGTGCAAGTGAATGTGAAACAAGAAGCTGGGGATGAATTTCTACAATGTCTTCCTATGTTAAGGTGATAATTTGAGGCTGCACATACTATGGTGGGTGACTATTGATTAGGTATGACTGGGGCCATCCTAAAGCAGGGTTGAACTGCTGTAAGGACTGGAGCAAGCTGACTATCTCAAGATTTTATTGTCATTATTGAAACAAGGTCAAGTCTAGAGGCTTTTCCACATGACATAACACATTGTCTCATTGAAAGTAAATAATTCTAGTCTGTGACGTTGCCCACCTGCATGAAGGTATCAAGTGTGTACCAGGAAAGCACTTCCTGAAACACCACACCAACATTTACCAGTCAGCTTCTGTTGAACAAGTACCTGCTTAAGTGACAGATAAAACATATCTGTAAAGATAGGAGCAAGTTGACTATCGCAAGATTTCAGTTTCATTATATAAAAGGGTCAGGTCTACCAAAATCTTTAAATGCCTTTCAGACAGACTTGGTGTCACAATCCCTCCTAATCCACTAACAGCTATGTTTGGTGGTCTCCCAGATGGGCTTAAAGTGGAGAATGACAAACAAACTGTGATTGCCTTTACTACACTACTGGCACATGGACTTGTTTTGCTCAACTGGAAGAATCCAAACTCACCTATTCTAAGTCAGTGGGTAGCTGATGTTATATACAATTTGAAACTGGAAAAAATCAAATTGCCACTTAGAGGATCTGCGCAGAACTTTTTCAAACCCTGGCAGGATCTAATCAATAACATTTTAGAATAAGTATATAAATCAAGGAAGCAGGTTATCTCCCTCTTTTACTCCATTTATCTTTATTCATTTATTAATTTGTCTATTTACTTATTTTTACTAGCTTTAGGTTTTACTCTGCTGGCCTAGCTCTCTTTCTCAAGAGTGGGGGTTGATTTGTTTCAAACCTTTTTTTTTTTTGTAAAACTTGAGTTATTTGTATGTAATATGATTTGATTTTAATAAGATTAAAAAAAAGAAAAGTTTCAAATCTAGAGGCTTTTCCACATAGGCTGAGTTTATGAGGGGGGATACAATAATTTAATAATTTAATTCATCTGAACTACGAAACTCTTTCTTCCACATCACCTACACTTAAAAACAGAGAAACAGTACAAATAACAGATTAGTTTACTGTTTCAAATTTAACATGAGAGAACTCCTTTCAGCTTGTATATTTTATATACAGTATATTCCTCTTTTATATGTTGGATAGTCCTGTTGGCAAACAGATCCTCAAGCAGGACAGCAAAATTACACTTGTGTGTCCCAATGCCTGTGTCTTAGGCTTGAATATGTCACCAGTACAGGCAGCGGTGTAGCAGTCTGAGCAAACCTCAATGATACCTCACACACAAAATATTTAACAAACAAAAATGTGTCTCTAAAAGATTAAAAATGCTCCAACTTTTAATTCATCCCTTTTCCAAACACACTTATGCATAGCAGGGTCACAAGAACCTGAAGCCTAACTGAGAAAATACCTAGCACAAGACAGGAGCAATCCCCGGAAAGAACACCAGACCATCATCAGCTAAGCACACAGACACACACAACCATCAGGGGCAAATTTAACATCAACAACCCACCTAACTTTCATGGCTTTTAAAATAGTTAAGCCAATTCCAGAACCCCTGTATATATCACCATGCATGCATTTTCTAACTTGTTCAAAAATAAGAATACAGTAAACAAACAAAACAAAATAAAACTGTCGTTTCAATATGGTTAAAAGATCTTGTGTAGGCCTATTGTGCATAATTTCAAAGTTTTAAATGTGTTATTGTAAGTGAGATTTATGTTATATTGTAACTTTTATGATACCTGACTTGGGATATGATGTAAGTATGATTGTGAATCTAAAAGAAACACACACAATTATTTTTTATGGTTCATCTGGTGCCCCCAGGCCTAAATGACAAACTCCGCCCATGCTTTCCCATTGTTCTGCTTTCTGAGACAACACCTTATGCTTTACTCCTGAATGGTAACTGGGGACTGGAGGCACCCCTCTGGTTGTAATCAGAACACTCTTATGCTGCAAATGTCATATTTGCATTAAACATGTTCTAGCATTTAAAAGTGAGGTGCTCATTAGTAGGCACAGAGTTATTAAGTGAATGTCTGATCAGACTCCTTTGCTGCCTTTTGGTTCTTGTTTTATTTTCTAAGTTGTTCCTTGGCTCTCTAATCTGTTTCTTTTGATGGATTTTCAAACCAGAGTTTGGTTTCAATATGGTAAGTCGGGCCTTATCAAGGTCGAGTTATTGAGGCCCGACAGTGCTTAGGTGTTTAATTCTTGATTTGTGTGCCTTCTTAATGGAACTCCATAAGTATTTGAACAGTGATACCATTTTCATAATTTTGAATCTGTGTGCCACCACAGTAGATTTGAAATGAAGCGATACAGATGTGATTGAAGTATAGATTTGCAGTTCTAATTTAAGGCATTTAACAAACACATTGCATGTGCCATTTAGAAAAGACATCAATTTTTATACATGATCCCCCCATTTTAAGGGGCTGACAAATATTTGGACAAATTAACATAATCATGACTATAACAGTTATTTTCAATACTTGGTTGAAGTCTAGAACCCATGGCCATCTCCAAGTGTTGTGTTTCCACCCTACTGATGGTTTACCAGACCTTTACTACAGAGGTCTTCAGGTGCTTCTTCTTCATTGGACTTTCTGCCATCAGTTTTGTCTTCAGCAAGTGGGTTGAGGTCAGTTGGTTGACGTGGTCATTGACGAATATTCCACTACTTTGTCTTGAAAAACACTTCTCAGTATGTATTGGCTCATTGTCCACCTGTACTGTGAAGTGTTGTCCTATCAGTTTTACAGCATTTGTCTGAGTCTGAGCAGACAGCATAGCCCTGTACACTTCAGAAATCATTATCTGGCAGCGGTCATATCGTAAATAAACACTAGCGACTGACTTCCATTGGCTGTCGCGCATGCCCATGCTTTAACACTGCCTCCACAAATGATATAGTATGCTACACACCATGAGCTGTTCCTTCTGTTCTCCATATTGTTCTCTATCCATCCTTCTGGTGTATATTGATCTTAATTTCATTTGTCCAAAGAAAACTTTTCCAAAACTGGACTGTTTTATTTTTAAAATATTTTCTGGCAAGGTCTAATCTGTCCTTCCTATGCTTGAGGATTACCAATGGTTTGCACCTTGTGGTAAACCCTCTGTCTTTACTTTCGTGAAGTCTTCTTTTGATTGTAGACGTTGGCAGTGATAGGCTCACCTAGCAGAGAATGTTCTTGGTTTGGCTAAATGTTAAAAAGTGTTTTTTCTTCACCAAAGAAAGAATTCTGTGATCATACAGCACAGTTGTTTTCCATGGTTGACCTATGCCTTCTGGTGTTGCTGAGCTCACCAGTGTGTTCCTTCTTTTTAAGAATGTACCAAATAGTTAATTTGACCACTCTTGGTGTTTCTATTGTCTCTCGAATGGGTTTGTTTTGTTTTCTAGGCCTGATGGACTTTTTTACTTGCATGAACAGCTCCTTGGACCTCATATTGAGAGTTAACAGTGACATCTTCCAAATGCAGATTTTACACTTAGAGTCAACTATATAAAAATGTATAAAAAAGGCTATCAGTCCTAAATGGCTCATTCTATATTTCTGTAAAACCCTTTGAATTAATGCTGACAGCCTATGCTTCAGTCATGTAATTATTTCATTTCAAATCCACTGTGGTGGCTTGCAAAGCCAAAATTATGAAAATTGTGTCACTGTCCGAATACTTATGGACCTAACTGTATGTTCCCTCTGGAGTCTCCACTTGCTCCCAGAAACCAAAGGTGCTCTTAGGTAGATTGGTGACACTAAATCTGGTCTGAATGAATAAGTGAATGTGCTCTGTGATGGATCAATTTTGTAAACTTGCTTTGTACATAAACAGATTCAGAGAATTCAGACACCTAAGTTTACTGTATTCAAGTAAACAAAGCAACTCAAGTTCCTTAGATCGTGAGATAAGAGTTGAGATCAGATGCTTTGTGGAAGCATTGCAGACATTGCCTCTGCCTAGGCTTTTAATGTACAATTGAAAAGTCTTCCTGTAACCTGAAAATACAGTATCTGATTTTGTAAAATCCCAATTCTAATTAGCAAGCTGATTAAACAAAAACACACTTATCCCTTGTACATATGCTACATTCCATCCATTATCCAACCCACTATATTCTAACTACAGGGTCACAGGGGTCTGCTGAAGGCAATCCCAGCCAACACAGGGCGCAAGGCAGGAAACAAACCTCAGGCAGGGTGCCAGCCCACCGCAGACATAAGCTTCATGTCACACAGACATGGGGAGAACATGCAAGCTCCATGCTGGGAGGACCCAGGAAGTGAACCCGGGTCTCCTAACTGCAAGGCAGCAGCGCTACCCACTGTGCTACCATGCTGCCCATTATGCTACATCCCCGAAATTTCAAATGCAGCTCTCTTGCATTGGATAAAGAGGATATGTCAGAATATTCAACTCCTGAGATTCTGCCCTGGATGGAGTACAGCACCAAATGACCTACCCATACTGCACTAGCTGTACAGAAAATAAGTGGCTATGGCTATAGCAGGTGCAGAAATATCATCCCTGCACAAGGCCCAACACTTCTGACTGTTGGTATGATGCTTTGGGAAGTGTTTTCCTTAGTACCCTCATGCAGATGGGCCAATGTCACAGACTAGAATTATTTACTTTCAATAAGATAGTGTATGTCATAAAGTGAGAAATGTCTAAAAATGAGGGTGTTTTTGTTCTATTACAGCAGCTTGCTCTTGACAGTATCCCAATCAAACTGATCATCTTAGGGATGTGGTGTAGAAACTCTCGACCACAAGTTGTGGAGATACTGTAAGATGTAGCCACCTCTAAATGTAGCAACATCCATAAATCTATTCACCCCACCATAATGAATTCAGACAGTTCGGTGGTCTATCAAACCGAATGCAAGTGTAAATTCTTTATAATGTGTGTGTGTGTGAGTGTGCATCTGTGTTTTGTTGAATGGCATTGACCATTAATGAATATTCACAAGAGGAAGTGTTTATACAGGCTTCTTCTAACAAGAGAGCACAGGAATGTTTATGAAAGGGTCTGTCTGGCATCAGCTAACAACCATGTGGAAAAGAGATTTAGGTCAGGAGTGATGTCATGTATGCAAGTGCCGCCTAAAAAGACTGAGTAATCTGGAAAATCTATTTTGAAAATCTTAGCTCAAGAAAAGAGTCTGAGGGAAAAAAAAGTTAAAATGCCAGAGTAGTCATGTACATAGGGCCTCTTAGACCAAGTACCCATTTCATCGCAGCAAAAATCATCAGAATTTGATTTTCTCCTTCCTGCCTGCATTCTGTGGTGACCACACTGCAATGATACAACAGACAAAGTCTGGCCAGTTGCACATTGGGCAAGACAGTAGGTGGGGAATGGCTTTATCTCACCTGCGTGTATTATATACTGAAAATCCAAACAAAGAGACATTTGTTACACTGACAGGAGCCAAATCGAGATGCATATTATTTAGTGAATGGGGTGTCAAATGAGAGAGAAAATATTAAAATAGGGTGTTAGGGAGAAGAATTCACCCAAAAACTTCAAACATAAGATACAGTGTGTGTATATATACTCTATATATACACACATGTCTGCTGGCATCCCAGCCAGGATGGATAGATAGATAGATAGATAGATAGATAGATAGATAGATAGATAGATAGATAGATAGATAGATAGATAGATAGATAGATAGATAGATAGATAGATAGATAGATACTTTATTAATCCCAAGGGGAAATTCACATAATCCAGCAGCAGTATACTGATACAAAGAAACAATATTAAATTAAATAGTAATAAAAATGAAAAGAATTAAAATAAAATTAATGTTCGCATTTACTCCCCCGGGTGGAATTGAAGAGTCGCATAGTGTGGGTGGTTGGTTTCCAAATACAGCCAGGAAGACTTTATAATGGAAGGGTGGAGGGAGACTGCCTCCCATGGTCAAGTGTTCCCCTAACACAATAGATGGCAGATCTTCTTTGTTATAACCTACACAGGGATGCATGGGAGTTATAGTTCCAGTAGGTGGCCCATCTGGATTTCTTGGGAGCCACCAGGGGAGCTGCGGGAAGGAAGATTCCTCATTTTAAGGAGGATCCACCTGACCTGCAAATGCTTCCTGGGTGCAGTGTTGTAGAACCGGAACTACTCACAGGTCTGACATAAAGGAAGACACTCTTCCTGACCAAGGTGAGTTAATGTTGGGTGTGGAGGAAGGACAAAATTCAACAGGGAGGTGAGGAGAGGAGATGGCAACTAAGACAGAGAATAAGACTTGTATTGCGGTTCTGAACCTTGTTTAAAGGTATCTCTCTATTATAAAAGAAAATCTAGAGATGAGATGAGACTATTTCCAACAGATTTTTTCAAATCCCGCCCTTCTCTCAACCATTTATGGTTAACGTCCCACACCCACAGTCCTCTCACCTTTCATTTGTG
This sequence comes from Polypterus senegalus, assembly GCF_016835505.1. Taxonomy (NCBI): domain Eukaryota; kingdom Metazoa; phylum Chordata; class Cladistia; order Polypteriformes; family Polypteridae; genus Polypterus; species Polypterus senegalus. The sequence goes on along the minus strand of NC_053159.1, from coordinate 65,710,131 downwards.
TGAATGCTTTTGTCAGACACAGTTCCTGTGCTCTTTTTATGTTTTCCTCACTTTAAGTTCCCAATAAAAGAAGACTTATTATGTCCAAATCTTAATAAAGAATTTCATCCCGAAGGGTTATCAACAGAAGAAATGAGTACACGGGCAATCCTAGCACCGAGAAATGATGAAGTCAAATGAATTAACGCAAAAATTGTCGATCAGTTACACAGCAAATTGGTTAAATGCATATAAATAGACTATGCTGAAGCAGTTGGTGGTGATTGTGTGGAAGATGAAAACATCAACTTATACAACTGTTAATACCATCCCGTCTTCCACCAGCCGAATTACTGTTGAAAGAAGGATGTATTGTAATGTTATTGTGTAATTTATGTATGAGTGATGGACTATATAATAGGACAAGATCAGTTGTATTCAAAATTGGTCAAACAATTCTGACATGTAAAATTTTAACAGGCGACAAGTAAAGGTAATGTAGTACATCTTTCGCGGATAACATTAGACACCAAAGGAGATCTTGATATGCCATTCGTATTAAAACGTTTACAGTTTACAGTTAGAATAGCTTTTACTATGACAATTAACAAATCACAGGGACAAACATCAAAAAAGTTGGTTTATTTAATAGAGAGAAAGAAATATTCACTCATGGACAGTTATACATTGCATTGTCACGATGCAACTCCAAATACGAAATCAAACTTCAAATTGACATTGACAAAAAGTTAATTCCAAATATTGTTTTTACTGAAGGTTTACAGTTAAAGTATAAGTTTAAAAAGTATTTGCGTGTTAATTTGAAAGCAAAACAGAATGAAAATGTATAACACAACAAATACCTTTAACGCAACATGAAACATAAATTTCTTTCAATTTATTACATTTTACTATTTTTTACTCTGGTTAATTACTCACTGTAATGTAAAATAGTTAGGTCTATTATGCATATGTAACAATTCCCATGAAAATAACAATCTGCCGTAGCGGGTGGCCGTTACCCGGCTAGGATGCCCAGAGTGTGGAAGGACTGGGGGAAAGAGTATTTGTAGGACAGTGTCTGCCCCGGGGCGATAGAGGGCAGCCCCTTTGGTTTCCAGTGGGGCCACGGGTTATGAGCATGGGAGCTCAACCCTGTTGGAACCCATGACCACCATCAAGGGGCACATGGATCTTTCCAGGGCCTTATTTGGTCACACTTCCGCCACACCCAGAGTGCATCACTCCGCCTCACTTCATAAGTTGGCCAGAGTCAGGAGGAGAGGAAAAAGCCTGAGGAGGAATGGAGGGAGTCGGAGCTGGGTGGTAGAGGCAACACTCGACTGGAGGAGGGCATTGCAGTGGTGAGAGAGTATACTGTGGAGAGAGAAAGACCAGTGTTTTGTGCTTTGTGTAATACTTTTGGAGATATTACAAATAAAATCTTCATTTATTTGAATAAAGGACTTTGATTCTGTGATCGTGTGGGGGTTTGGGCAGGCTGTCACCTGGGTGTCCATTAAACTGTTTAAATTGCACATCTACTTCCCAATATGTGAGCGGCAGAGCCGCGAAGTGTCTAGTGCGTAGCGCTCGCACAGTAGTTGGCGAGCGAAGCGAGCAGGGGGCAGAGCACCCTAGTTTCTTTAAATAAAAACATTCATTTGAATCAGGACTTGCGTGATTTAGTTGTGTCTGGAGTTTGGAACTTTTCTTCCAACTTTTTTTTATTTTATTTTATATATATATATATACACACACACACAGTACTAGGCAGCATGGTTGTGCTTAATGCTGCTATCTCATGGAGTCAGATCCTGCTCCCAGTCATTGTCTGTGTGGAGCTTGTAAGTTCTCCCCATGTTTTAGTGGGTTTTCCTCCAAGTTCATGGTGTCAATCTTGTCACATGTGGAGTCTACGGTACTTGCATGTGCTAATCAACATGTAGCACATCATCACTGTCTGACACTATGATCAGTAAGTAGATAGATAGATAGATAGATAGTTAGATAGATAGATAGATAGATACTTTCAAGTACTCAAATTTTCTTCACATATTGCAAAGATATGCATGTCAGGTTAAAGTATCGATTTTAAATTGGCAGTGTATGTTGGGGTGGGCCCAGTGATGCACTGGTGTACATTTATAAGGCCAGTTCCTACCTTCAGATTGCTGGGATGGGCTCTGACCTCCTGGGACCCTGAATAGGATTAAGCAAATTTGAGAATGCTGTTATGTTAGATGCAGGTTTTAAATAACACGTTCAACCGATTTTGGAATCTTAAGAATTTAATTCTGATATAATACTCAGACATTCATTTTCTAAACTTACAATATAAGATCATGTGAGAAGGCAAAGTCTATCCAGGTAGCACTGAATTCAAAGCAGGAATTGGCCCTGAATGAGGCACCTTTCACACTCACATCCCGGTCCAATTTAAATTCACCAATCTACTTAACCTGCACATCTTTGTGATGCATGAAGAAACTGTGGATCTGGACCCAAGACTCTAAAACTATGAGAAGACAGACTTGTTTCCAAGACTAAACGTACACAGATACACAGTGAATGCTGTGGATTACTTAATATTGTGCAAACTGTACTAATATATTTCAATATGATTACTTTAGCTGATACCAGTCTGGGCATTTTTGATGACGTCTGTCTGCTAAAGCCTGCACAGGTCAGCATGTTCACACTTTTTAGTCTGCCAACTAGCTAGTTCCTGGAAAAAATAGTGTGTGCCTAGTTCTAGCTTACAGAATATTCCAATATTTTGACGAATGAACCCTTTATCTAAAGCAAGCTTTGAGAGTTGCTCCTGCCAAGATTTTGATGCCAGAAACATGCCATACCTACGTAATCCAATTCAAGGTCACAAGGGGTCCAAGCCTATGCTGGTAACAGTGGGCCCAGGGCACATACCATTCTCGAATAGGGTGTCGGCCTATCATAGGGCACACTCGCACAATGCCAATTACCCTTTGGTGATGTGAGAAGAAACCCTGTCAGGCATTGTGAAATTGAATAAAACTGCACTAGGAGAGCAAACAGGAATGGGACTCAGACTCAGAACGATAAATCTGTGGGGTAGCAGTGCTAACCACAAGCTTTTAAATGGGAGAATTCCAAGTTTCTTAGCACAGCGGAATGTCAGCTAAGCTGTGGCTTCGTTTTTTATTATTTTTTTTTAATGTCAGCCTTCTGTAATCCATGCCTGCTGCCTCACAGAACGGCATATTGTGCCATTACTATCATGCCCTGATTCAGGGCGCAGATTTGTCGCCAGGCAGCTCCATTGAGCATTACATATGAGAATCCACTTTACATTCAGATCCTGCTTGGTTTTGAAGGGGACATGTGCACCTCATGTTCTAGCATTTGCGACCAGGCTCAAACATTTCTTCTGGCAGACTTTTCACTTTGTTTATTGACTCTTATTTTTTTTTTTTAGTGCTTACTAGCCTGTACTGTAGTTTTGACTTACTATATTTGACTAATAGTCTTATCTAGTCCCAAAGACGAGAATTCCATAGAAATGTAAGGAATAATCACAGGTCATAGTCCATAAGTGTATTAATATTACAAGAGGATGATACCTGAACAAGGAGTTCAAATCAGTCTACAGGTTTCTCTGCTGGTGGAAGAGACACGCTGGGAGTGGTGGACAAAATACACTGCTCACAAAAATTAAAGGAACACTTTAAAGAAACACATTAGATACATCAGATCTCAATATGAAGTTGGATATCTATACAAATAACGACAGGGCAATGTCTTAGGAACAAAAGGATGCCAAGTCTTTTAATGGAAATAAAAGTTTTCTGCCTACAGAGGGCTCAATTGTGTAGACACCCTAAAATCAGAGTGAAATGAAGATGTGGCGTGCTAGTCCATTTTTTCAAAAACTTAATTTCTGCTACTCAGAATGCTTTTCAGTATCTTGTGTGGCCCCCACGAGCTTGTATGCATGCTTGACAACGTCAGGGCATGCTCCTAATGAGACGACAGATGGTGTCTTGTGGCATTTCCTCCCAGATCTGTATGAGGGCATCCCTGAGCTGTTGTACAGTCTGAGGAGCAACCTGGCGGCGCCTGGACCGAAACATAATGTCCCACAGATGTTCTATTGGGTTTAAGTCAGGGGATCGTGAAGGCCATTCAATTGTTTCAATTCCTTCATCCTCCAGGTACTGCCTGCATACTCTTGCCACATGAGGCCAGGCATTGTCGTGCATTAGGAGGAAACCAGGACCTACTGCACCAGCGTAGGGTCTGACAATGGGTCCAAGGATTTCATCCTGATACCTAATGGCAGTCAAGATGCCGTTGTCTAGCCTGTAGAGGTCTGTAAGTCGCTCCATGGATATGCCTCCAAGATCATCACTGACCCACCACCAAACCAGTCATGCTAAACGATGTTACAGGCAGCATAATATTCTCCACGGCTTCTCCTGACCCTTTCACGTCTTTCACATATACTCAGGGTGAACCTGCTCTCATCTGTGAAAAGCACAGGACGCCAGTGGTGGACCTGCCAATTCTGGTATTCTATGGCAAATGCCAATTGAGCTCTCCGGTGCTGTGCAGTGAGCACAGGGTGCAGTAGACATTTGGGCCCTCAGGCAACCCTCATGAAGTCTGTTTCTGATTGTTTGGTCAGAGACATTCACACCAGTGGCCTGCTGGAGGTCATTTTGTAGGGCTCTGGCAGTGCTCATCCTGTTCCTCCTTGCCCAAAGGAGCAGATAATGGTCCTGCTGATGGGTTATGGACCTTCTATGGCCCTCTCCAGCTCTCCTAGAGTAACTGCTTGTCTCCTAGAATCTCCTCCATGCCCTTGAGACTGTGCAGGGAGACACAGCAAACCTTCTGGCAATGGCACATATTGATGTGCCATCCTGGAGAAGTTGGACTACCTGTGCAACCTCTGTAGGGTCCAGGTATCGCCTCGTGCTACCAGTAGTGACACTGACTGTAGCCAAATGCAAAACTAGTGAAGAAACAGTCAGAAAAGATGAGGAGGGAAAAATGTCAGTGGCCTCCACCTGTTAAACCATTCCTGTTTTGGGGGTCATCTCATTGTTGCCCCTCTAGTGCATCTGTTGTTAATTTCATTAACACCACAGCAGCTGAAACTGATTAACAACCCCCTCTGCTACTTAACTGACCAGATTAATATCCCATAAGTTTCATTGACTTTATGCTATACTCTGATTAAAAAGTGTTCCTTTAATTCTTTTGAGCAGTATACCTTTCTGAGATAAAGAATTACAAAGAAAAGGGAAAATTTGCACTTATTGTTAGCGTGTACTATGTGACATTGGGTCTCATGGTAAGCAGCCTCCTCACCAGTTGTAGAATGTAAAAATAAAAAGGGAAGTTATTAACTCAGTAAAAGATAAAACAAAACTTAGAAATTTACTACAGATATTGAGCCTTCATTTAGAATGTTTCTAGAGCTGACATGCAAGGCTCTTTTACATGTGGAGTTTGCAATATTACTAGGCAAGTCAGTCCAGTATTTGTAGCAGGATCTGAACATTCAAACTTAATGGGATGATTTGGTAATTTCCTACATCAACAGCTTTCACAAAGGTAATTGGAATGGATCCCAAAATTTGAGTGAAAAGTCTGCAGCCTCCAATGTTATAACTTTTGTCTAGACAATAAATGAACAATACGCTACAAGGACTGCATTTGTTCTAGTAGTACTATTACTCAAGTAGTTTTATTTATGATTCTAACCTACTATCTCATGTCAATTATAAATATTCAGGATTATTATTTCATGAAAATATTATATTTTTCTCCTCAGTGCAGATTAATATTAACGTCTAACTTTGGGGTTTGACTTATCTTTGAGAAATGTTTCAAGCAGCTTTTATTTTTTTTTAAACACTCAACCTGCAAAATACCCCATGGTAATCAGGAGTCCTGTTAGTCCTCCATTGTTGACCGAACACTGAAATCTTACTCTGGCACTACAGAATATAGAAAATATTAGCTGCATAGAAGACTATCACTTAGTCTATGTGTAAGGTGCATACACAATTCTCATCATACGTGGACACACAATCTACAGACAGAACCAACACCACTTTCCCTTCTAACCAGCATCACACAGAGCAGCCACATTTACAAGACATCGTGCACTTTGACACTGTGAGTGCAACTGTGGCTTTTTCATCAGGCTAATTAAAGTAACAGCGTGCCGATAAGCAATTTTCTAACGTGCCACAGACCTGCACAGCGGCTCCAGTTAGTTAAATACACTGTCATATCAATGAGAGAGGCAATTTTAAGAAAGCGGACCCATAAGTTGAGATGTTTTTCAGGAAACCTAGCCATGGTTTGAAAGTGACAAGTCAGATTTACCATGCTTCAACCACAAAAACAGAATTGTAGACAATAATTTGAAGTGCAAAATTGAACAAACGTACATCCACACTAAAGTTTAGGGTTTCTATCCGCAATCTCGGATAATCACAAAGTGCACAGCCCTGAACTTTATACTGTTGAGATGGTGATGGCACATGCCACGCACCTCTAGTCACCCATTCATAGCAACACTGTAGTAATAAGTGACAAAATGGCAGTGCCTGTATCAATGCAAACATGGCACTGCAAAAAATGTTAAAACATTTTAATTTCTTTAAGTATATTTACTACACAAAATAATTGCCACAATCAGGTTACTCATTTATAAAGCAATAATTGGCCAGAAAAAGGACCAAAAATAACATAGATGAGAGTCAGGAGAAAATACAAACAAACCTGGATCATAACATAAAGAGCAAGGAAGGTATTTTGAGAGTAAAGGCAAGCACTAATGGCTGTATGGAGTTCTTCCCTCTTTCCTGAATACTCTTGAGGCTTGTCAAAGGTCGGGCTCCCCTTCCCACCAGACTGGCTGCAGTCACGCAAACATCTAATCCTGCCTAGCCTGTGAAGAGCTGTCTGCTCATCTGCTGCAAAACTGAGTCGTTTATGGCACTGTCACATGTTTTTAAAAATTACCTTTAGGGATCACACATAATTTAGATTTTTCACTGTTTCTTGGGGTCCAAATGGTTAAGTGATTCCAACATCCCACCCAACCCTGGCGTTTTGCTGAAAAATACTAGTCATATTGCAAGTTATTTCCTCAAAGATAGAAGCATGGCAGTCACTAAGAAGTGTTACTGTCCCTAGCTTTAGTCTACTTCTGTCGTCGTTACCCTGACATGGCACTATTGTCCCAGCCCATGGAATAAGATATGTTCAGAGTGGACCTTGGGACTTATTGGCTATGGACACATCAGACCTTTCTTTTCTGTGGTTTATACAGTTGTACATATTAGCATATGGTGAATGAAACTATAGAAGGCTTGGATGGTAAATGTGGACGGTTAGCTGAATTGAGAAAACCTGACATTCAGAAGCAAATCCAGACCTACAGCACTGACTATACTGAAAGAAAAATAGAACATGCATTTTGAAAACTCTTTCAATCCACTGAGCGGCACTTTGAGCTGGCAGAGGTACTAGACAAGAGTCAACCCTAAAAAACCTAATTATATCACACAGTCTTCAAACATGTGAGGCAGAACCATCTGCATGTACAGAGCCCTGCCAATATAAACTAAAGGCAGCTCAAGTCCACAGCTCGACTGGGGCTAGAAAAAGCCCGTGGTGTACCAGTATATGGCATGGGTAAGTGTACACTAGTCGACTGCTGCTGGGATGAATGAGCAAAAGGATCAGAAGCTTAAAATGAACCACAACTACAGCCATTCACACAATAGAAGAGGCAGCAGCAGCAACTGCTATGTCTTCTCAGCACACTCTCATCATTCCATTTTCCTCCACCATTTCCCCATTTGAAGAATGTTTTTTCTCTCAGCTTGAATATCTTTCTGCTCTCTCCAAACTACCCGATCATGTTTTAAACTTGTTCTCTCAGTATGCTTCGTCTTTCATGGTCTTTGATTTTCTATCCTTTGCATCATTCTACTTTACCTCTCCTTCTCACAGTTTCTATATGATTTTTCTCTTCTCAGTACACCCTGCATTTGTCCAACCCACCCTGCTTACCTATGCTGTATTCCTTTTACAGCCATTTCTTTTTTACTTTGTTCTCCATTCGTGCCAACTGTCATCATTTTCTCCACTGTTTTGTGCAATCACTCTTCCTAACAGTGCTGCTATCAATCCCAAAGGGATACGAATTCCCTGAGCCGCACTGACAGCTCATACTATTACGAACAAACACACACCACTGGAGTATGAGCATTTTATTAAAATGTTTAACAGTAGAGGCGGAAGCATCCCAGCGCCCTCTGTTCCAGACAGACCCACAAAGTATTCCATCTTTCTGTTGTAGATATACTACACACATTAATTAATCAGCCTACCCATTTGAGACAGGCCATATATGTCCGTACACTCCGGTTGCACGGAGGTCTTACCCATCAATTTGCCATCTTCTTGATGCTCTCGGCCCAACACCCTTTACCCAAACATCAATTCTTTGCCAGTCACACTCATCAGCTCCTGTTTTCTTTAGCTATGGCAGCCCTACATCCAATAATCTCTGACTCTGTGGACTTTTCCCAGCACCCTCTTGTTCCAATGTGTTGCTCTACCCTGTCTGCTCAGCACAGGTCTGTTATCCCTTTTTACACCACTGGTGCCCGCTGTGTCTAGATATACTAGAAAATAAAAAGCTACATTGAATGGGTAGTCTGCATATAATTACACTGATGAGAAAGTAGCACTGCAGACCTCTTGGCCGTCAGTGGACCAGACCAGCTGATCACCAGGCTGCCTTCTGAGGTAAGGAATGGCTTTGGTTTTCAGAAATGCCAGGAAAAGGAGCCGTGACAGAGTTAATATTGGTACAAAAAGACAATAAACAATACAAGACAAAAGAAAGAGAAAAGCTATGCAGTATGGGCAGCAGAGCCAACTTCAAAGGGTGCAACCATGTGCCTGTGGTTCATAAAGACCCTGTAGCACCCATTCCTACACTAACATGACATAAATCTGCCTTTTTTTATAGTGTTCATTTTTATAAGAAAGCTTCATAAGGAAAGATGTCTGGCCATCCTGGCTGCACATCCCCTCAGGGGGTGAGTCCCTGCCCCTGGTCCAGCCAGCAGCACTCTGAGCTTCACTTCCAGTAGGACTTGTTCGGCTCTGTCAAAACATAAAACAACCCAAATTAATAACCATTCTCACAGTTGTTCAGTGTCAAAAGAGTGCTAGATAGACAGATAGACTTTGTCTCCAAGGGGAAATAAAAAAATGTAATGAAGTTGAAGTAGACAAAGGGAAAAAAAAGATATATATTATAATAAACAAACAACAATTCCCAAACACACATAAGAATGTCTGGATTGAATAAAAGAGCTGAAGCTGTCAATGACAGACTAAGGAGTCATGCTGCCTCACCATCATCCACATCAATGAATTTTGGAGGTGGGAGTTTTGCCAGCTCTGCTCTCTCTTTCATGATGTTGTTTTTATAATCTGAAATAAAAAGTAAAGTGGTAAGCTACTGACTGATTTCTCACATTTGGCATATAATAGCCCAACATACATTTCACTTACCCAGCTTAACCTCTTCATTGCAAACTTTTAACTCTGCTGTGTCCACCGCAAAGTGGTTGGTATTCATCTGTTGACTGAAGCAGAAAGAGATTCAAATCAACACCAATTCTTTAAGTGAGCTTTGAAATGATAGCGAAACAGATCATACGTACCCCTCCATCTTTTGCACATCATAGTCCCGTCCTGCCAAACAGACACAGATTGTTAATAGTGGTAAGCCAATGCAGTACAAGGAATGCAAACTGGTGCTAAAGTCCTATCAAATGATGTCTATGGGAAAACTTGCATTTGCAGAGGTAGGAAGAGAGTGAATACCAAAGTACAGATTAGCGGCATTTCGTTAACGAGACCAAGGAGGCCTATGCTCTATTTGAAGGGAGACAACTAAAATAAAATTCTTTATTCAAAGTTCACTAGTGATGAACAAAATAGGTAAGCTTCAATTTGCACACGGTTTCACAAAATCGATGATTAAAATTAGTTTTGCAGGCAATCTCACAATGGTACAATAGCAAAACTCTTTGGGGTTTAGAGTTTTTTGGGGTGAATAAAGCCTTGTTTACATTTTTGTATTTACTTGTGTTCTTTTCTGCAGCTGCATAACAAGCCTGATAAAGTCAATTCCACTTATGCCTCTAGTTCACAGAGTACATTTTAAGGAATTTGACATGCTGCATATCTGTCTATTATATAAAAAAATCTTGGGACAAGACAAAATTTTTTCAGAGAGACGAGACGTAACTTTCTCAGTGAGACACTTTCATGCCCCGCAAGACAAGACTTTGTGCCAAGAGATTTAACATTGCCCGAGGCCGGAAATAAAAGACAAAGAGTAGATAACAAAGTAGAACGTCGTAAGGAATTCAGAAACGTTGGCGTGATACACATGCAGAGCAGGTTAGAGATAATGGAAGTAAGAAAATTCGAAAGTCTCAAAAAATGATAGTAAAGATCACATTAGCACAAACAAATGGAAATTATTACTTTATGAAATAACGGAATAGTGAAAAGATATTGAATATATTGTTCAGATTTAAACTTTAAGTCGGAGACTTGTAGATCATCTAATTTGTGTTGCCATCAGGGAAAAGTAGTGTTCCGCCAGAATTAAAAGATTTGTTTGTTTGGTGAAAGTGAAATTCCACAAGAGATAAATTTCAAGCCCAGCGAGACAAGACTTTATGCAAAGATATTTGGAAAAGTCCTGCCCACATCTAAAACATTTACAACCACGTACACAGTTCAATCATTTCTCATTTGTGTGAATGCTACTGTCAGACACAGTTTGTGTAGAGAGAAAGAAATGATATTCACACACGGGCAGTTATACATTGCGTTGTCACGATGCAATTCCAAACATGGAATCAAAATTCAATGCGCTATTGACTTAAAGGTAAAAGCGAAAAGAGATTGAATATATGGACATACAGCAGGTGATATGACAGAAATATGTAGATATTATTTTGCTTTAAACTTTAAGTCAGAGACTTGTAGATCATCTAATTCGTGTTGCCATCAGGGAAAAGTAGTGTTTCTTCCCAATGAAGAGATGTATCCATGAGAATTAAAAGTTTTGTTGTTTGGTGAAAGTGAAATCCACAGACGTGAGCGGCACAGATGCGAAGTTGCTCACGCGTAGCGCAGGCAGGGGGATTGGCGAGCGAAGTGAGCAGGGGCAGAAGCCCCCTAGTATTCCATATAAAGAAGCACGAAAACACATTGCTATGCACATTATGCACATGTTTTCACCACAAGAAAACTCAGCACATGGAAAGTTGTCGCTGCAACAACATCCCATTACTTAACAACGACTCTTTGCTAGTTGAGGATATACACTCTCCATTGATTTTTCTTTTCCTTTACTATAGATTTTTATTGAAATACTAAATGGCAGGAATTGATTCCAGGCATTTCTCTTTGCTAAAAACAAGTTCCCCTGCAAATTTAATTTCACATGAATCATTTTGCTCATCATCATCCTTCATAGTCTGTTTTTAAGCAGTTCTACAAACACAAACCTACTCACCCTCCTTAATTTTTGTTTTTAATGAGGTTCACATTTTATTATGGGTTCACAACATTACCATCTATAAAACTATGAGTGACTGGTTCAGGTTTTCAGCCTAAAATGTATACCCTTTCTCAATCTAAGTACCTACTAGGAACACTTAAGATCACTGTGTCATCCATCACAATTTCAATGAAGGCACTATAATTGAATGTGATCAAATTCTACATCTTTAAATGCTGTTACAGTACATTTACTGACATATGTGGGTATTTTGAAGAGATGTATGACAGAGCCTTGATTAGGTTAAATATCTGAAATTTGACAAAGCATGGTGCAACAGTAATATTATCTAATTCAGCATGGTGATAACGTTCTGATGTGAAATGCCCAAACCTAAACCAAGCTCAATGAATTCAAATTTCACACTAATCAAAAAATAAGATGCTGAGTTAAACTGTATTTAAAACCTGATTGATTCTGCATGGCCAAGATCTGCTATCCTTCAGGAACAGAAGCTCAGTTCTTGTCGTCCTCCTCTCCTTGAACCTGCTGTTGTTTTCTATTCAACACTAAATACCCTACTGCTTAGTGGAATGAAAAGAATGCAGTCAGGCAATTTTTTGACATAAGGTAAAATTAAATAATAAATACAAAATACTTTGTGATGGTTGCAGCAAGAATAGGCTCTGGCAGTCTGGAATCCTGAAAAACCTTTGGGTTTGGGTGGGTTACATGCCTCTGCTGCACGTCTCTCCTCTAAAACGGATGCAAAGTGTTTGTTTTCTGTATTGTGGGGACTTAACAAGAGCCTTCCCTTGTAATAAAAATGGGGTAAAATAGAAACTGAAAGAATGAGGACATTCAGTGTCAAAAAGTACCTACGCTCAGTAGCAGCTGTCCCATTTGACCAATGTATGGGATATTAATATATGCAAATGAACAGGTGTGCATGTCTATTAAACTCTCAGTTATGACCAGATGTGGTACATAGGATGTTCCATAAAATTGCATTAAGAGAATGGTCAAATCATGTTGACCCTGGAATGCCACACTACATCAAGAATGCATCCCTGCTGTATTTATTAGCCATACACAGATCCATTTGTCGGAAAAAGGCAGAACTGTTGCTCATTGTAAGGGCTGTTGGACAGTCCAATATATTCCATCATATGATGACTATACGTATGTGACAGCAAGGCAGTGCTGAGGCAATGATTAAAGATTGCACGTATGGATGTCAGGAAGTATCTGATCTAGGACGAGCAGAGGTAAAACATCAATGAGAGGACTGGTGAACAGTGTTAAAGGCTATCATAGTGGTTATATCAACACTTTCCTCTTGAGAGACATGGCATTCTCCATAAGTAGCCACATACCATTTTTCATCATGGGCCAAAAACTCACAGAGGTGAGTTTCCATTTGCACCACTGTATGTTGAATGCTCACCCTCACCAAATGCATCTGGACTGCTGTGACCTGGTTGTGGACTGTCTTTAGTGTAGATTCTATTTCAACTTTGGGGATGAAATGAACAACACTGCAGCCTTCCCATATTTTTTAGAACCACTTGTAGGAATGCAAAAAACCAGAGCAGAAAATCAAATTGGATGTGATCTTTGTTTCTATTAGGAGGCCAGGCTGAATTAGGCTAAATATCTCAGCTCCAGGAGAGACAAACAAATTCTACTTGTGATGTCAATTACAAGTAGATACACTGCTCTGCTTAAATTATATGGTGCCCTGTGTTAATTGGCTCTAGGTTTCATTTTGTTCTGTCACCACCCACAGTCAGCATGAAGATATTTTATCCTTAAATAATATGCACACATTGTGTTGTTGGATTTGTATGTTTTCAGTTGTTTGCAGACCTTTCTAAATGAAAGCTAAAAGCATTTTTAAGTTGTCTTTATAACCTAGCATTTACTACTACTTGAATATGCTCCCTGATGTGTTTTAAATCGATTTCTTCCTCTGCAATTGCCCATTTTCTCAAAGAAACACTTTAACAGAAGGTCGCTCCTACTATGAAACACACCTCTCTTCCGGCACCGGCGAGGCAACAGCAAAATGGCTGTAACAGTGAGAGCTAGCAGGAGCAATGTTGCCAAGATGTAGCCAAGCTGCTGCAGGAAATGTGTTGGCCTCTCAGGCAGGATAACGTTAATGACTCGGGGCCCCTCCTCCACGGCGATGTCTGTGAAGACAAGGAAAATGAATAAAATATAATTCTCAGACCTGCTTAATCAAATTCAGAGCAATAGGAGCCCACAGTCTATAGCCAATAGAACTGGGTTCAATGTAGAAACCCTCTCTGAACATTATGCTCACACTTACAATAAAACTAGAATGATACAGTAAATTAATTTTAATCAAGATGTCAACTTTAACTTTAACTTTTGCCATAGCCATCTGATAAAAATTCATTGTAATTTTCTATTTCTCATGCCACCAATCTTTCAACTTGAGCACAATAGATCACAAAATTTTCCATTTTCTTAGTGATTCATAAAACACTGAATTTGGTGGAGATCAAATCTTTATGTGACAAACTCTCACCTTGTATATGGTGTTGTAGCACATGGAGGTGCATTCTGGAGTGATTAGTTAAATGATTAGCTAATTTTGCTTTTCATTTATGTTAATTTGTTTCTACTTTGTTTTATGATAATTCTGTTTTTATTGAGTGGTACAATTTATTCTTGCATTTTGCCTTTAGAGTTGATGTTTCACTCTGTGCCTGCACTTGGTGAGGATGACTGTGCAAGAACAAAGTACTTTATAGTAATGTACCGTAGCTCTGAGGAGGCAATGATAGATTGGCCGTCTAGCTCTGTGAAGAGCATTACTTGTGTTCTGTTTTTGACACCCATTGCACTCTCTCATTTGCCTTTCCAAAGATTTCTTCCAGTAAAGTTTTTTTTTTTTGGGGAGAGCCAAGGCTGTTTTGGGGGGTGTTATCAAAGAACAGGATCTGTTAAAGCCCATTTAGGCTATACAAGAAATAAATTGTTGTTTATCTGGGATTAAGACAGAGAGGCCATTTGACTCAATATGTCATTAAATTCCAAATGATGTTCTTAAGCCCACAATTCCCCAAGAAAGATCACAGGCCTCCATGAAACTATAAGCCCCAAAACATGTATGTACATTTGTTTCCTTTTGAGACCTTTCTACTCATCTATGAAGCTTGGAATTTAGACACTCAAAATACTCAGTCATGCTGTTTGGCCCTTATAAATTGACAATATGTACGCACTGATGCTTTCTGATATCTGCCTATGATTGGTGTTATAGGTTAGCATAGCTCCTCTTGGGGTTCACTTATTAGTCACATTGGGTTGAGCCTTAACATTTACCAAAGTTTGGTTTAAAGCATAGCATTCTGCATTGTAGGTGGTTGCCTCAGAGAGTTGCACAGATGCTCAAATACAAAACAGTACCAAAAATGCTTCCAAAATTTGCGAGAAGGTTTAACCACAGTCTATGCCTTTAAATGTAGCGTGCAGAATAACAATGTTAATAAGTAGAACATAAAACAATTTATTATACATTAGAATAAGTTTGTATATACCTGCTAATGTTGGAGTGAATGGGCTCCAATTGTGTGGCCAGAGCTACCAGGAGTGGCCAAAGAACTAAGGGTCAATGGCTTTAGGCAGTCAATGGATTTCCAATATGACCATGGAAGGAAAAAGGCACCAAAGTGTCTCCATGTGTCTGTTACATATCATGTGCCTCCTATGTGTGTGTTTTGTTTATTCATAATACTGTAGTTCTAATGATGCTGTACAGTAATCGTGTTAGCCCTGTAAAGCCTCTTAGGATTGTGGATCGTATTAACATTTATACAGAATTTCCCACAAGTACAGTAGAAAGTCTTGAAAGTGACAGGCTTGGCTAATTTATTATTTTGATTAATAATAATAATAAATTACATCCCCACTTGAGAAGCAGTATGCACAGTGAAGGGGTGTCATGTTTGAACTGGACAATGTGGATTCCATTCTAATTTCATTCCTTCTCCAAGAGATGAGCAGACCTTTTCTTTTGGGAATGAATAGTCTGAACTGAGCTAGGGTATGTTTTACTGATTATTATTTTTATTCACCAACTTGTTGTGATTAGTGTTTGTCGTTGTAGTTATTGTGTCCCCATTGTAACTTTGAGGCAAGTGGTACTTTAATCAAAACTAATATTTGACAGAGCACTTCCCAGGATTGAACCTGGTCCAGTCCCTGCTGGATATACCTGATAATTATTTAGTCTGCTTGAGCAATTTTCTCTCATGGATCTTCACAATTAGAGACCTTAAAGTTCGGACATTTGGTTATTGTGAGCAGCCATGTTATATATTATGGTTGCCCAAATGTCATGAGCCACTTGTCTTGCACAACATGTGTCTAGCAACCACAAAACATCCTAGGAATCCAACACAAAAAAGCGTAGCATGTTTAAAATTGAGAAAGACAAAATAGAAATAAAATTACATCCCAAAATTAACAATAAAAAATCAATAAAAATAAAAGATAATAAGGCATATTGTGGCCTGTAGGGGTGACTCATAACCCCATAACCCCGGACACAACTACACTAATGACAGTCCTGGGATCAAACAAGAGTTTTATTTTATAACAAATACCTTGCATAAGCTTTGTCCACTATCAACACTACAATAATGGTTTTCTTTCATTGTGACTCAGGTGAGGTGTGTTCACTTTTATGCCAGTACCTCCACCACCTCAACATAGCACAGAGGAAGCACCAGTGAAGACCACTAAGAATAAAGACCTCCATTTTCAGCAGCTTCCTCTGGTGGCACCCATGATACCCAGAAGGGCTGCCAAGCGGGATTATAATTCCCAGATTGCCCTGCAGGTGTGTGCACGGGTGATTCAGCAAAGGGATGTGGTCACCTAGTGCATAGGTGGTGGGAGTCTACAGCCCTGATAGGCAGTCTGCCCTTGGTATTCCCTTTTGTTGTGCTGCCCGGGAAAGCAAACAATAGCTTATCCAGGTTGGGATGCCTATTATATGGGCCTTTTGACCAGGTCATGGGGCATCCATCCCAGTCGGGAGTCAAGTTATTCCTGCCTTCCATTCCAGTGTGTGATAAACAATTGAATAACATGTTCCCAACAAGTGTGAAGGACTCAATTTTCAAGCACACACTGCATCAAGAAACAATTTGACTGTGACTGTCTGTTAAACAGACATTCTAACCAAAATGATACATAAACAATTATATCTAAAATATTATGGAGCAGGCGGCACGGTGGCGCAGTGGTAGCGCTGCTGCCTCGCAGTTAGGAGACCTGGGTTCGCTTCCCGGGTCCTCCCAGTGTGGAGTTTGCATGTTCTCCCTGTGGGTTTCCTCCGGGCGCTCCGGTTTCCTCCCACAATCCAAAGACATGCAGGTTAGGTGGATTGGCGATTCTAAATTGGCTCTAGTGTGTGCTTGGTGTTTGTGTGTGTCCTGCGGTGGGTTGGCACCCTGCCCAGGATTGGTTCCTGCCTTGTGTCCTGTGTTGGCTGGGATTGGCTCCAGCAGACCCCCGTGACCCTGTATTCGGATTCAGCGGGTTAGAAAATGGATGGATATTATGGAGCATTTATTAGTATCAGCTTTCCAGTGTTGCATGATGGGCGTATGTGGTTTTACGTCTGCAATATAAACAGAAAGCAGATTCCCATCAGATATTTATGCAAAATCAAGCCACTTGGACAAAAATGTTTATGTCTAAAACAACTACAAAGATAAGGATTTAAATCAAACTATCTAAATTGCGCACTGACTTTCAGTTAACCGCACCCTCTGACAAGAATTGAGGGCCATATGCATGCTTGTTTTGTACTCATGGCTGTCGTCACAGATAACGGTGCATTGCACTGCAAACCAAGCTCAAAAAAACCACACAGAAAGTTGAAATTGTGACTGAGGAGCTGAGAGCCTATACATGAAAATAGTTTAAAGTTAGGTAAGTAAATTCACAAAGAGGAGAGCAACATGTGCTCTTATGAGCTGATGAAGGTAAAGTAGAAAATCTCCTGATTTTCCAGCAAGGCCTTATACAGCACTGCATTCCAGGGGTGTGCATACGCGGGTGGCTACGGAAGACAAGTGCACGTGTTTCCCATTAGGACCTAAACGATTGCTTTAGGCTCCAAGTGTGTGTCTCCATTCCCTTGTAAGAAATAGTGAAAAAGTGGAACAAGGAAAGAGCTTTGTTAAAGCTAGGTAGGCTCTTATTCAATACTAGCTGTGTAAGCCCATGTGTAAAAACACGGGTACTAGAAACTATTGAAATCATTAGAAAAAAAAATTGAAATGAGATGTCAGGTAATTGAAAGGAACAACTCTGGGTATCTCTCTACTAGGAGGTTTCGCTTGTGTATTTACAGTGGGAGGAAAGTACCAAAAGGGATACCATTTTGCCGATGTGCTCACCATGCTTCTGTAATAACAGATTAGCAAGTGACTCTCTCTTTGGAGGTTTCGTTTTGCCGATGTGCTGGCCTCGCTTGCATATGCTCGGAGCTGGAGCCCTTAGCCCAATTCCACCTCTCACATCCAGGCCAGGCAGACGCACACACT
This sequence comes from Polypterus senegalus, assembly GCF_016835505.1. NCBI lineage: Eukaryota > Metazoa > Chordata > Cladistia > Polypteriformes > Polypteridae > Polypterus > Polypterus senegalus. The sequence continues at coordinate 65,691,951 of NC_053159.1, read as the reverse complement.
TCCATGTGTAGATGTTTATACACTGCTCACAAAAATTAAAGGAACACTTTAAAGAAACACATTAGATACATCAGATCTCAATATGAAGTTGGATATCTATACAAATAACGACAGGGCAATGTCTTAGGAACAAAAGGATGCCAAGTCTTTTAATAGAAATAAATGTTTTCTGCCTACAGAGGGCTCAATTGTGTAGACACCCTAAAATCAGAGTGAAATGAAGATGTGGCAGGCTAGTCCATTTTTTCAAAAACTTAATTTCTACTACTCAAAATGCTTTTCAGTATCTTGTGTGGCCCCCACGAGCTTGTATGCATGCTTGACAACGTCGGGGCATGCTCCTAATGAGACGACGGATGGTGTCTTGTGGCATTTCCTCCCAGATCTGTATGAGGGCATCCCTGAGCTGTTGTACAGTCTGAGGAGCAACCTGGCGGCGCCTAATGGACCGAAACATAATGTCCCACAGATGTTCTATTGGGTTTAAGTCAGGGGATCGTGAAGGCCATTCAATTGTTTCAATTCCTTCATCCTCCAGGTACTGCCTGCATACTCTTGCCACATGAGGCCGGGCATTGTCGTGCATTAGGAGGAAACCAGGACCTACTGCACCAGCGTAGGGTCTGACAATGGGTCCAAGGATTTCATCCTGATACCTAATGGCAGTCAAGGTGTCTTTGTCTAGCTTGTAGAAGTCTGTGTGTCCCTCCATGGATATGCCTCCCCAGACCATCACTGACCCACCACCAAACTGGTCATGCCGAATGATGTTACAGACAGCATAACATTCTCCATGGCTTCTTCAGACCCTTCAACGTCTGTCACATGTGCTCAGGGTGAACCTGCTCTCATCTGTGAAAAACACAGGGTGCCATTGGTGGACCTGACAATTCTGGTATTCTATGGTAAATGCCGATCGAGCTCCACTGCGCTGGGTTGTGAGCACAGGGCCCACTAGAGGACGTTGGGCCCTCAGACCACCCTCAAGAAGTCTGTTTCTGATTGTTTGGTCAGAGACATTCACACCAGTGGCCTGCTGGAGGTCATTTTGTAGGGCTCTGGCAGTGTTCATCCTGTTTGTCCTTGTCCAAAGGAGCAGATACCAGTCCTGCTGATGGGTTAAGGACCTTCTATGGTCCTGTCCAGCTCTCCTAGACTAACTGCCTGTCTCCTGGAATCTCCTCCATGCCCTTGAGACAGTGCTGGGAGACACTGCAAACCTTCTGGCAATGACACACATTGATGTGCCATCCTGGAGAAGTTGGATTTCCTGTGCAACCTCTGTAGGGTCCAGGTTTCGCCTCATGCTACCAGTAGTTACACTGACCATAGCGAAATGCAAAACTAGTGAAAAAAACAGTCAGAAAAGATGAGGAGGGAAAAATGTCAGTGGCTTCCACCTGTTAAACCATTCCTGTTTTGGGGGTCATCTCATTGTTGCCCCTCTACTGCACCTGTTGTTAATTTCATTAACACCACAGCAGCTGAAACTGATTAACAACCCCCTCTGCTACTTAACTGACCAAATCAATATCCCAGAAGTTTCATTGACTTGATGCTATACTCTGATTAAAAAGTGTTCCTTTAATTCTTTTGAGCAGTATATATAAGATTCCAGAAAGAGATAAATTATGGCCTGTAAAAATATGTATTCCACAAAAAATGTCTCTCTACTATAAAAAAAATCTTGGAAGGCTTGGAAGGAGACGATACGTGATTTTCTCAGAGACACTTTAATGTCCTGCAAGACAAGGCAGTGAGACAAAAGGACAGCTGCTACACAGGCTTTTAAATGATCGACACGCAGCGCGACAAGCAGAACACACAGCTCGGCAACAGCAAGACAGCAGCTGATCCAACCGCATCTCCTTAATGTGCATTCAGCCCCCCCTTCACAACGCAAAGGGCAGAGACACAAAAGTGGCTGGCATGCAGTGCACCCTGGGGGTGGGCGAGCAAAGCGAGCAGGGGGCATAGCCCCCTACTCTAACAAATAACTATGTGCTAGTCAGGTTGATTTGATGACTCTGTGATGCAGAAGGTAGCTGTAATGTCTGCGCAAAAAACACTCATTCACTTTGCTTATAATGTGAGTTTTTTTTTTTACTCAGCTGGTAAAAATAAAATAAAATAACTGTTTTTTTCACAGAATACAACATCTTCTACCTTACCTAAATGAAGAATCATAAAACTGTAGGAACCTGTGAGAATATGACTCAGTGTCTACTCATTCTAAGAGGGTCCGATTTCAGTTCAGGTGACAGATTTGGCAGAGCCATTCAAGCTCAGTCAGGTGGTGTTCTGGTGACTCTCTAAATATCTGAGCCACAACAGACACTTTACAGAGGAAGAAGAAAAAATAAATGAAATTAATGTGCTATGATACAAACTCATGCTGTTAGGATGGAAAGAAACTGCATTTGGTACTTTATATAATTATACTGGAATTCTGTTATTTACTCTTTCATCTTGCTAAGGTTTGTTATATTAAAAAAAAGTAAATGCACAGTAAAGGAGATGCAGTGCCAGTTCTAATAATCTAACATAACTAGCAATCATGAACAAATATTTTTTTCTTTGCCAGGGCTGTGGAGTTGAAGTCGTGGCACTGGAAGCAATTATTTGCTTAATGGTGTAAAAATGTACCAACTTCAACTCTGCCTAAATGTAAATTGCAGGATAAAGTATATAAATTTCTAATTTCACATATACTAGCTTTATTACACTATTATTTTCTTCTAGTCTTTTAATAAACATATATCCTCTTTTTACTTTTTCATATTCAAAGTATAGGGAAAGTATTGTAATCATCCAAAGATTCGATGTCGAGATTTTGATGAATCTTGACATTTTTGACTTCCTGAAAATACTGTTTTTGGAATTACATCTCTGTGTCTGTCTCTGTGTGTGTATGTAAACACAATAACTTGAGTACACCTTCACTGAAGTCAACCAAATTTTGCATACAAGTATTAGGTAAAAAAACGTACAACCCCAAATCAGAAAAAGTTGGGACAGTGTGGAAAATGTGAATAAAAAAGAATAAAGCAAGTTATAAATTCTCCTCAAATTTTATTTCATTGCAGACAGTATAAACACAAAATAATTCATGTTTTTTTTTTGTCAACATCATTTGATTTGTAAATAAATATCCATTCTTGCCATTCAGGCTTGCAACACATTTCAAAAAAAGTTGGGACAGTACAGTATTTATCACTTTGTACAGTTCCCCTGTCTTTTAACAACACTTAAAAGACATTTAGGCATTGAAGAAATCAAGTGACTAAGTGTTGCAGGTGTTAGTTTGTCCCATTCTTCCTGCAAACAACGTTTTAGGTGCGCAACAGTACGGGGTCTTCGTTGACGCATTTTTCGTTTCAAAATGCGCCAAACATTCTCTATAGGAGACAAATCAGGGCTGCAGGCAGGCCAGTCAAGCATCTGCACCCTCTTCTTACGCAGCCATGCCTTTGTTATGCGCACAGTATGTGGTTTGGCATTGTCTTGCTGAAATAAGCATGGGCGTCCTTGGAAAAGACGTCGTCTTGAAGGCAGCATTTGTTTCTCCAAAACTCAGATATACTTCTCAGCATTGATGGTGCCATCGCAGAAGTGCAAGGCACTGACACAACCCCATACCATGACAGACCCTGGCTTTTGGACTTGTATCTGGTAACAGTCTGGATGGTCCTTTTCCTCTTTGGTCCGCAGCACACGGCGTCCATTTCTCCCAAAAAAGATGTGAAAAACCGATTCGTCTGTCCACAATACATGTTTCCACTGCACAATGGACCATCCCAGATGCCCCCGAGCCCAGAGAAGTCAACGGCGCTTCTGGACACTATTTATGTAGGGCTTCCTTTTGGCACAGTACAGTTTTAGCTGGCATTTCCTAATGTAACTACGTACTGTAGTGCTTGAGAGTGACTTCCTGAAGTAGTCCTGAACCCACGCAGTTATATCATTTATTGATGAATTACGGTTTTTAATGCAGTGCCGTCTGAGGGCTCGGAGATCACGGCCATTCAGTTTAGGCTTGCGCCCTTGGCCTTTGAGCACGGTAATTTCTCCAGATTCCCTGATTCTTTTTTCACTATGTTATGCACTGTAGAGGGAGAAATGCCCAAATCTCTTCCCATCTGTCTTTGAGAAACGTTTTTCTTCATTATTTCAAGGAGTTTTGCCCGCACTTGGTGGCAAACCGGCGATCCTCTGCCCATCTTTGCTCTTAAAGGAGTAGGCCTTTCCTCGATGCTGCTTTTGTACCGAATCATGATTGCAATCACCTGTTAACATCACCAGTTTCAAATCACATCATTATTTAGTTATTATACCTCATTACTACCCCTGAATTGCCCTCATCCCAACTTTTTTGGAAGGTGTTGCAAGCCTGAATGGCAAGAATGGATGTTTATTTACAAATCAAATGATGTTGACCAAAAAAACATGAATTATCTTGTGTTCATACTGTCTGCAATGAAATAAAAGTTAAGGGAAATTTGTAAACTACTGCTTCATTTTTTTATTCACATTTTCCACACTGTCCCAACTTTTTCTGAATTGGGGTTGTAGATTTGCATCAACTTATGGGATATTTCCATTAACTGGAAGTGGTACATTACCTTTTATTCATGCAGCTGCAGAGTCTGATTTATTCAACTTTACTTTTTTAATAGTTGTTCAATATATTATTAATGTGATTTGATTTGTTGTTGATGGTTCTTTAATGTACATAATGCAAAAATACAATCATTGTCTTGCGGTTTACTCTTCAAATATCCATCCCCATATCAGAGTATACGAGAAAGTCTTAAGGAGACCACTCCTGATTTTTTATTTTTCTAAGTTATGTCTTATGTTTATCTTACTCATTGTTTGTAACTTCTTTAATGCTAAAAAGTAGCCTGATGATTCATGCTGGCAGTGATCAAGTGCCTTGTATCTTGTATGTTATATGCTTTCAATCAACATATTAAATATATTAGTCAAATTACAAAGAGAGGAGTCAGAGTCAGTGGAACCATGAGTTGAGTCAGAGGTTTTGGGTACCGACTCCTCATCCTTGTAAATATTAAAATGCCCCCAAAGATGCATCCAAATTTACTGAGAAATTAAAATAACACAGAAAAAAAGTGAACACTAATTTGTGTGCAGGATTACAATGTCACAAATGTTGTCCTGTATGGTGCCCCTGCCCACTGTAAAATCTGTACATATCATTGCTATCTTAAAGGCAGGAGGGAAATGGATCATGTATTGGTGAAGTGTTGGAAATAAATAAGAGGTGGTGTTGCTGTCCCTCTTACTTGTATTACTGCAAAGGTTGAAGTTAAGACACGACACATCACGTCAGGACTCCCACTTCCACCCCCAACAAGATCTTGTAACCAACATTATTTAAGTGAAAAAGAAGCAGATCTTTTTTTTAATAATTGTGCATTTTGGTTTATTTTGTGCATTTTGGTTATAAAGCGGTGCACATTATTTTGTCAATACTTTGTGCAAGCATCTTTTGCTTTCATTATAGCCATAAGTCTCATACACTCAGATTTTGTAATTTGAACTCATTTTTTTTTCCTGAACCACACTCAAACTCAGTCAGATTACAGTGAGATCTCCTGTACATAGTCCACAGAGTTTCTATAAAACTGAAAACTGAGTTCTGGGCTTTAACTGGGCTAATTCAGGATATTGGTCTTCCCTTTTTTAAGTAATTTTTTGGCCGAGTTGACTGTCTGTTTCAGGATATTGCAGAACGGAAATCTAAAATAATTCTTTAACTTCAGCTTTCTGGAAGCCAGATTCATGCCAAAATATCTCAGATATGTAGATTTATTCTTTTCCCCCTTTAACCCGAGAAGAGCTGTTGTCTGGGCTGATTCAAAACAGCCCCATAGCATAAGGCTTTCACCACCACTCTTAACAGCAGACATTGCATTCTTCGGGAGATAAACCGAGTTGGCATGCTGCCTAAGATATCTTTTAGAATTAAGGCCAAGAAATTCTACCTTGGTCTTATCAGATGTGAAGACATTTTTTCCAGCATGGCTCTGGGAGAAAACCTTATATGGATTTGGATGTTCTTTTGTTGTAGTGTGATGTAGTGTTCGCTACTCTAAAATTTGGACTTGTGGAGAATGTGTGACTGCCAAATATTCTTGTAGCTCCTTTAGGTTGCTGCTGGTTTCTTGGTAGCCTTCTTCATGAGCTTTCTTGTAATCAATCACTTTTAGAATGAGGTCCTAACTTTGCAATGTCTTGGGACATATTTCCTCCACTTCTTAATAACGGTGTGTACATTGTCTCGTGATATGTTTAATGCATGCAGAATTCTATTATTTTCTTCTTCGACAATGTACCTTGCAGAAAACCAAAAACGTCTGTAGATCAATTGTTAACTATTGTGTAACCAACACACCTTTAAATCACTTCACATGAAGGCAAATTTCTTTCATTTATAATGTGGAATGTGATGAGTTTGATATGATTGGAGCTACAACTCCCATTATTAAGAGGAGTGCACACTTACACAACCTATTCATTGGGGGTTATTTTTCATTACTTAGACTTTAAAATGATCAATTTATTTTATTCAAATATTAAGACAAGTTCTTGATCCATCCATCCATTCTCTAACCCGCTGAATCCGAACACAGGGTCACGGGGGTCTGCTGGAGCCAAACCCAGCCAACACAGGGCACAAGGCAGGAACCAATCCTGGGCAGGGTGCCAATCCACCGCAGGACACACACAAACACACCCACATACCAAGCACACACTTGGGCCAATTTAGAATCGCCAATCCACCTAACCTGCATGTCTTTGGATTGTGTGAGGAAACCGGAGCGCCCGGAGGAAACCCACGCAGACACGGTGAGAACATGCAAACTCCACGCAGGGAGGACCCGGGAAGCAAACCCGGGTCTCCTAACTGCGAGGCAGCAGCGCTACCACTGCGCCACCGTGACGCCCAAGTTCTTGATAAAGATGAAAAAAGGTCAGACATGATTTGCCTTGACTTCATCCTTTACACCAATTTCAACAACAGCGTGCAGACATTTTATTTTTAAGTCAAGTTGTAGAATTTTAAATTGCCTAATGAGGAATTACATTAGACATCCAGGGAAACCATAAGACTGTAACATACAAGAAATGTTTTTTAATAAATGGCCTAATGAAAAGTTTTGTTTTTCAACCAAATTTCAGTTTTCATAATTAACACATTTTGATAGATGCATAGATATAAAGCTGATAGCATCATGTTTCAGCCAGATTTGCATTCCTTGGCTTATGTTTATTTTCCTTTCCTGTGTCTTCTTGTTTAAAGCATTTTTTTCTCATTAACATATTGTATCATTGCATTATTTGCTATTATTGTTCTGTGTATTTATTATTTACTATCTAAGTATTATGTGTTCTCATATGTTCCATGTATTTTGTGGGTGGCGTCACTGCTGAAGGAGGCTGGAGAGTAGGCCCGTCACGTGTTTATTGGGGTTAATGGTGGTTGTTTTTTTTAAGAAGTGTAGAATCATGAGTATTATCTTTTTCTGACTTTTAAATTCTTGCTTCTGCCTTGGAATTATAATCACTGCATTTAAAACTGGACTTTTGCCTTTTTTTCTGGATAGGATTTTTTCATTTTTCTGGCTTCTGCTGTTTTTTATAAAGATTCCTTGTTGACTGTTTTCTCATATCAAATGTTTTACAATACTCCTTTATCTTGAGAGGTATTTTGATATATTTTGGAGCATTTAAACTGTTTTGCCACCAAACCCCCTTTTAGGCCTGTGTAGGCCAAAGCCAGCCAGGAGAGTTGGGGATAAGGATGCCTGACATAAAGCTTTTCACTGGGAAGGTTAGTGTGGGTCCCAGCTTGTTTTATATTTCTTTTTCAAAGGACTCAGACTATTTCACTATTTTTTGCTCACTCACTCATAACAGGGAGATGCGCATGGCCCCTAATAAAAGCTCATTTTTTGGACAAAACAAAAACATCAAGTGTTAATGAAAATATGTGAAACTCTCAGAATCAATGTGTTGGCAAACCGAGGACAGAACAGGTGGCCCTAACTCTAAATACAAAGCAATCTGTCTTTCTGTGGTCCTACAGTCAGTAGACCCCAAGTTCCGAAAACATAATCTCCACTCCATTCTTATAACAGAAAACCGGTTGATGAAGTAAGCCTCCATGTTTCAAACTACATTGGCCAAACATATACGCACCATCCACTACCCTATATGCTAAATTCATATCTCACTCTACTGTAAAATTCAGCATAGAGAACTGAACAAATTAGAAGTTTCCGAATGGTTTGTGTTCATTAATACTCAATGTTTCTTTTTGCATGTACCTACCTTTAGCCCAGAATGATTTTTGAATAATGTCCGGATTCAGTATGCCATTCAGTCCAATGCCCCTCTCATCACAACATCTGTCTACCTCATCTTTCACAGTGGAGATCAATTTTCGCTTTCCATGGACAGCAGTTATCTGATTTTGGCATGGTTTGTGCTTTTAATTGGTAAGCTATACGCGTAGGCTTACCAAACCTCTGCCTGAGCGTCAGCTTCGGGCAATGTCTGGTATGATGGGTTTTATACACATAAGGGTGAGTGTGGGCATGTGCCAAAAATTAAATAATACCCCATTTTTGGAAGTTACGGAGAAGCAGATGAAAAAATAATGAAATTTAATAGCACGTTTGTTAGCCAAATACGTCCACATGATACAGTAGTAAATTATTTCCTGTTATACTCATAAAACTTATTTGAAATTTGAGTATGTGTTTCTCTTATTTGAACACAACACAGAAAAATAAAAACCTTGATAATATGCACATGGCATTCTGAAACCCACTCAATCCTGTCCAGGACTTCAGGGTGGCTGAAGCCCATTCTATCAGCATTAAGTGTCAGGCAGGACAAAAGAATATGAAACTTTTAAATTCCAGTTCCTCACTCATTGTTGTAGACACTAAATATCAGCCTTTACCCAAGAAGAGTTGTGTAAATATTGGGTCGTGAAATGAACTGGCAGTTCTAAATTGGCCCCATGTGATTGTTAGTGCTGATCTGTGTGCGAGTGGGCCTGGCTACGGACTGGTCACCAGTCACTGGGTTGGTTCCTGCCCTTTGCCCAGTGCTACTGGGACAGGTTATAGTCACCCACAACTTTTTCAAAAGGATTGTAAAATGTATGGGTAGATCTTGAAAGAAATCACTCAGGCAAATAAATGGCCCCAACTCCTTCTTTTAACACCTAGTTTTCTTATTTTTGACCTAATAAAGAGATGAGTGAAAGCATATCCTGTGATGGACTCACGCTCTCCTTGTGCTCAGCCCAGCCAAGTCATTCCTACTCAACATAACTCTAAAACTGAATTGACCAGGTCCAGCAAATGGATGGATTGATAGATGGATGGAAATAAGAAGAAATTTTTTCAGTATTCTTTAAACTTTGTCTTCATAGTCTTCAGTGTATGCTACTCTTCTTTGGCTTCTAAACTCTTAATTTCTGAATAAGGTAAAAAAATGATAATTGTATGCATGGAGAACGTCTATGTTCTTGATCAAATTCATGTGGCTGCATGGACCGTCTTATCTGTGTGCCCAGGTCAGCTTTGCTGAAACCACACAAAACCAGATCAATCATTGCAGAAGCAGATGATTCTACATCTGATGAAAACTGAACTCTGATCTGGCCACATTTGGCACGATGGTACAAAGGCACTGCCATAAAGATGTAGAGTTCTGGATGTGAATCCAAAAAGTGGACTTTGCAGCACAATGCCTACCTGCCTGTCTGGTTTATTTAAGTTTATTGGTAACTCTAATTGGCTCAGTATAACAGAGTATATCGCAGTATGGATTCACATCCATTTATACTCATATGGATTGTATGCTGCCAGTCGGTGATACATTCAATGTTTTGGAGGAGCACAGATTGCAAAAACTCACATGATGGATCCTCAGTAACTACAGAAAAGTAACCTTTGTGGGCTACAAACCAGCAACTTGTCTCACATCTTTCTTGATCACCAACAAAATACTAAGATGCTGGGCACATAATGGCTACTTTTTATGCTTGAAAACACACAATCATCTCACATCATGCAAGAGCTAAATTCCATATTCATTATTCATGGGTGAGATATAGTCGCTTACCTTGCTGAGTTGCAGCTGCCGTCTGGGTGACACTTGTCTGGTTTTTGATGATAGGAGGGCTAATGCCCAATAGGAAGACTCTCCTTTCATGCAGGCCGCAGTAATGATGGTGAAGGTGACAGGAGTAGATGCCCTCATCTGATGGCTGTAGGTTTGAGATAGTGAGAGAGAAGTCACCATAAGAGAAGGCCTGCTCTGAAATGTTCATCTTCTGTCGCAGAAACAGTGGTCCATAGGAACGCCGCTCCCCCGAGGCATACAAATCAATGAGCCGGTCAGCTCTGTCATGCCAGACTCCTGGTGGTTGTCGATCCCAGTGCACTACTTGCTGCTCCTCTTCACTGTTCCTCTCGGTCCACACCTGCCTCCGGTTCACACATGGCAACAGAACAGTTGACCCAACCAGAGCCATGACCACCACTTTATCTCCATCCCAATAACGTCGTTCTTTGCGGGCTAAAGCAAAAAATAAAAATTTCTGATAGCAAGAGTGTAACACAATAAGGTCCAAAAAAAAAGGGCAAAGTGAGGCTCTGAAAACAGGACAAAAGGGTACCATACACTGCACATATCTCATGAAATGTTATGGGTCAGCAAGCATTTGTTCCCAGGTTTATGTTTACTTTCCCTTCTATAGCAATTTTTGTTGTTTTTGAATTATTATATTCCAATTACATTTTGTTAATATTGATATGTCAATTTATTTTTTAGTATTTGTATATTGTGTGTTTTCTTATGTGCCTTATGTTTTTTGGGTGGTATCTCAAAATGTAGGTCCACATTGATGTCACTGCTGAGAGACCACCATAGCCAATATATTTCAGGCTGGAGTGTAGATCCTTCAGAGTTCAGTGACTGCAAAGAAGTTTGCTTCTTGTGGTTATTTTTCTTTAGATTTTTCTGTGGTTTTGATTACCTTTGCTTTGCCTTTGGATTCTGAGTATTGGATAAATGGTTGGACTTGTTTGTTTTGTGATTCCTTTTTAAAGCAAACCCTTTTGCCTTTTTCCTATTTGCCTTATTTTTGTGCTTCTTTTTGCTTATATAAATAAATCCTTTATTTCAACAGATTAAATGTTTGCCTTGTTTCTCAAGCCAGATGTTTTATGGTTTACTTTCTGCCTTCAATGGAAATTGTGTACATTTTGAACATTTAAATTTTTTTTTAATTTAATTTAAAAGACAGTCCCGCATTTTGGGCCTGCGATGGCTGCAGTATTCCTGTGGGGTTTGGGGTCAGGCTGCCTGGTGTAAGGCCTAATTCTAGGTAGGCCAGTGAAGGTGCTGGTCTGGTCTGTGGGTCTTTTTGGAGGCCTATCTTCAGTTTTTGACATGTTGTATCACCATATCATAACATGAATTAAACTGTGCTATAAAGAGATTCACTTGTGGAAACTTAACACATTCTTGGACACGTGACTACTATTGTGTTTAACCAACCAACAATGAAAAAATAAATAAATGCTGAAAGTAGGTAGATGGGCAGATTCTATTAACTCCATGAGTGAGACTTCTTAAGACGACACAGATAGTGGGTAGCAAGGGGTGCCAACTGATTGGATTTGTCCATCACAGTGTTAACTTCTGATGGTAAACACAGCTGCTTGTACCTACAGACTGCTATGTGCAGAAGCATATAATGATCCAGAAAGAGCTCTGGGAGAGATTATGTGATATGTTTAAGGCTTCACAGAGGGTAGGTTGGTCTACTGGAGCTCCTGGTTTTTACCCATCTCCAAACATTGCACCTTTAATAACATAAGGGTTGAATATATGGTATAAGTTGGAGATGCAGCTGGTTGTTAATTCAATATGGCATATTTCTACACCTATTGTATTTTCCAAAGCTCACTTCCTTGCATTGGAGGTTGTTTTTTAACCCTAGGCTCACAGAGGAATCATTTTGCTGGGTGATATTTTAATGAGCCTGGTGTCCACATATTCCAGTTACTAATGTCTCTCTTTTCTATCCCCATGTTTCTTTCATTTACAATTTAGGTCCATTCTTAAAGCATGTGTGGCTTTTATTTCAACAGCTGTTCCATCTCACCCTCTATATAGTCTTTCTCTCCTCCACTGTGTCAACTTTATACACATTACCATGTAGGACGGCTTGTTGACCTTTACTGATTGAACCTGTGTGGTAATGTGTTAACATGCAATGGGACACCTCTTTTTTTAAATATTTATATGGTTTCCAAACCTCCAAATTATCAACACACCCATCACTTTTACATTACCTCACACAAACCTATGCTATGGGTTTGATCACTGACCCTATATGATTTTCTTTGCTCCCTGGATTTGAACCTACATGTACATGTTCTAGGACTGTCCCCCTACTCCAATGATGAACTGATTAGATTTTCTGCTATTTCCTCTCCAATAAAGTTCATTTTCTTCTCCCTATTTTTCCATTTTCCAGTAGAGGCTTTTTACATGGTTGCAAAACTCACTCTAAATCACTTGCGGAAAAACCATGGATTTCTTTACTTTTTTCTTGGAAAAATTTCCTTTACAATCTGTCCCTTCTTGAGTTCTCCAGAATCCAGGGCTGGGGGCCAATGGCTCCTCCAGCTCATAAACCGGCAAGTGGACACATACAGCTTAGCTGCCAGTCAGCCATCACTGCATCCTAAACCTTTACTTTAGATTCCTTTCCATGTTCCCTGTCACTGGGTGGTGTCAGTCACTTTGGATTGGCTTTGTAACATGGCTCTTTTAGGATCCAAGTTGGCATTCTCCCTATTAACTGTAAAATGGTTTATTTCCTAGGTTAATGTTTTTGGTCAGTTAACATCTTTAATAAAGATTCAATTTCAAATAGAGGGAGAAAGGGCAGTAGTGGGTGGTTAGTCAAATTAAACATGACGTCTTCCTAAAAAAAAAAAGGCAAATGCTGGCAAGTAGTTGGAACTGAGTGGGCTCATAGAACACTTCACTTAAGGCTCACACTACCTGACTTGGTGATGTTCAGCTGCACTTTGGTCGACTCGTACAGGTGGCAGTAATGGTGGTGCAGGTTGCAAGAGTAGATCCCCTTATCACTCGATGCAACATCTGTTAGGAAACAAAGAAAAGACATTCTAAGTAGGCATAAGATAACATGTGAACTTCTAGGACGCACTTCATCTATGCTCCTCACCCTTGATGATGAGAGAGAAGTTGCCATCAGCAAAGGCAGTGGAGATCATAGACATTCGACCCTGGTTGTATGAGTTGTAAATGCGCTGGTCTCCTGCTGAAAACATGTCCAAGAGTCTTTCCACCTTGTATTCACGTCCCGTGGAGTATAAATCCCAGTGCACCACACGTTGGCGGTCATGAAGACGATCCTGCGTCCATACCATGCGTTGACTCTGGCACTGGAGTACTGTCTGGGAGCCAGCTGGAGCGCTGATGTTGTTAACGGCCACCACGGTGCTGTCTCCACTTCCCTGATCTGTGGGAACAAGAAACCGACAAACATGAAGAGTGAAAGACTCAAGACAATTTTGAGTAGGAACATGCAGCTACTGACGACTAGAAAAACTCACCCTGGGTGTACATCACAGCCAAGGGCACTAAAATACAAGAGCAAGATGGTCAGTTATTCAGCCTTACCACATACACATCTTCTCTATCACAGCAGGAGCAAATTGTGACCCCACATTAGCATTTTACACAGTCACCTTGACTTGCTTAGAATAGTTGGGATGGAAGGCTATGATGCAGTAGCAGAATTATGCCTGACACTGGCCATTGCCAGCTGTAGACCAGTAAGTATTTAAGGAGTTAGCCTTGAAGGCACAAACCTCATCTGGAGTTCTACTGCTGACTTACTGTGAATCACACAATGAGTGGATTTCTAATAGCTGGAGGAGGATAGAAATTGTCCCCATTTGTCCATTCCCTAACACTCTCAAAGAATGTCCATTCTCAAACTTATTTTGGGGTGAAGCAGCAGCACAAAAAGAAAAGAAGAAACAGTTATTTTTTAAAGTCTTATAGGAGCATCATTCTAGGCACAATTTAAAAACTTATTTCAAATAGCCGGGCTGATTCTTCACTGAACTCTCTACATGGAGAAGTATGCACAGAGGGAAGGGCCCCTTGCTGATTCACAGGCTATTAGAGGGGCTCTTGCTGATCAAAGCAAAAAAACAAACGGAAGTGGAGCTTGTTAGTGTGCTCCTCTAATGAGAAGCACATGTGGCGTCTGGAGGTAGTGGAACGGCTCCAGTAAACAGCTGCAGCCCCTGGCTGGAGTGCAAAACAAGCCGACGGTCAAGCACTATGTGCACAAAACACTAGGCCAGCGAGGGGCATCCAGTTGGGCAACAACGCTTTGGTGGTCACTTGCTGTACTGTAAAGGAAGTGTTAGAGATATCAACCTGCAACATCCCAGGGGATGATCGACTCCCTTAGCAAGCAGGGGGATTTACACTGAAGAGTTAAAAACTCCAGCCAGTATCCGGACTGTACTGATAAAGAAGAGTCTCATTGTCGACATCAAACAACTCCCATGTGAAACACCACATAGCAAGGAAGCAAAATGTGCCAAGAAGTCGTCATTATAACAGCTGGACCAGCAAAAAGAAAACATGGGCACACCAGCTAACCATTGAGATAACTGGATCACCAAGGAAATAGGCCAAGTATGTGACAGCATATACCCTTAGCTCAAAAGGACCACACAGAATACAAAATGATTAAACTTGACAATCAATAGCCAGGGCGAATCCACAGAAATGACAAAGTAATCTTATCAAGTAACAATTACTTTGACAAAGCCATTAAGAGATGACCATTGTTGCACCTAGATAACAACAAACCAAAAGCTCAATGTGGTCATTGGAACAGATGTCTTGTGAAACAGAGCATGTACTCTTCTGTATGAGTGAGTAATTCCAGTGTGACTACCAGTTGAAGCAAAGGGGGATGTTCTTTTTCAGTAGCCACCAACTCAGAGAGACTACCACATGTGTTTACCAAGCAGCCACTGACTCAACGAGATGATTTCAAGCAGCCATTTGTGCAGCTAAACCATTGTAAGCTCACCTAATAGCTATCAGTAGCACAACGGGAATAGACTGAGCTCATCGGGTCATTGCTAACTAAGCCAGCCTGAACTTCAGTTCACCCATCGGTCATTTACCAAGCAAGGCAATGGAGAAGGACCAACGAGAGTACACTATATAGCTCGGCAAACAAATCAACACCAGTGCAGCCTTCTTTTGCGGCTACACCAGTGTGAACTTACCAAAAGAGCTTGCAGAGACCACTGGAACAAAGCATGAGCTGAGTCCCAATATCCAGTTTGGACTTGTAAAAATTGCCTTTCACAGGGTCATACCCTAAACCTGGGCCTGCATTCGTCTGCACTTAGTAGTCAAAATGTCTGAACCACTAAACTGGAATAATAGTGACTGGAGAAAACAGCTTGGGTGCTACTCTCTTGTCTTGCTGAAGGAGTAAATAGTGGCTCGCCCACACAATGTAATACTTATTAGTGTCAATTTGTTCACGACATTTGTGATTTCTGACTCACAAGATAGGGTTTAATTCTTGATGACTTCAGCACTTTAGATTTTTTTCCATTCGCATATTATGAGAAATAGTGTCGGCTTCTCATTTCGTCCTCACACGTCAGCATATATCATAAGGCTGCTATCAGACAAGTAATGTCTTGCCCATTTCACTGAAAGCAGTCACATGTGTGCCTCCCAACCTCAACTTAAGAAAAGCAATAAAAAGTCAGAGAAGCAGCCATAGATTAGAGCAAAAATGGTCAACCAGGCGCAAAGTGCAAAAAGACTTTCAAATTATGGAATTTTTGTAGTTAACATATAAAAAAAATATTTACCTTGCAGCAGGAGCAGTTGAACCACAAAGCACCATCCCATCTTCTCCATCATTGGCAGGTAAATGCTGACATACAGGTCCCTCTCGATTAGGCTGGAGTGCCGTACACTTCTCCAAAAACACCTTCGCTCTCCTCTGCAGTTGTCAGAAGTAACTTTGGAAAGTTCTGCGAATGCTCCGACTTTATGACCCTCCTTAGCACTTTGATCCCCTACTCTCCTTCTCTCTCATTCCTGTTCCTCTTTTTGTTTTCTCTCTGTCTCTCTCTCTTTGTGCTTTTGTTCTGAGCGTTTCCCACTTTTCGTCGTCTGCTCTGTGCTGCCCAGTTTGAACCCTGTCCAGACTCCCTCCTCCAAAGGCACATTCCTGTGTTCTTGTTTTCTCTTTTCTCCTCCCCCCAGCGCCTCGTTTTGCCCTGAAACTCTTCCCAGACTGAATTGTCAGTCAGTCTAATAGGAAGCAGGCTGCTTTCGGGGCTGCTGTGTAAACATTACTGAAAGTTGAATCAAATACAAATAAATCAATTAGTTTCATTATAATTATTGCTCTTAAAATAAAACCAATGCTGTAAAAGCACTTCAGCCCCAGACATTGAGCAACAAGTTTTGTTAGTGGTAAAACTGCAGCCAAGGATTTTACACTTCAGAAGACAAATATTGCACCTCTCATCCACATGGCACTATTATGGGTGGGATTCAAAGCCGACTTGAACTCTGGAGTGAATGTTTTCATAAGAACATAAGAAATCTCACAAATGCCAGAAAACCATTTGGTCCATCAAGCTTGTTTGTTCAGCTAATAGCTAAGCTGTCAGAGTATCTCACCCACAATACATCTTAAATGGCTGTCAAGGTTCCTACTTCAACTACATATCTCTTCAGCCTTCAGCCCTAAATTCACATCCTGTTTTTATTTAACATATTTCAAGATATCAAGATTTGTTCTTCATTTAACTAGTATATATAAATATTAAGGTAACATGCCACCTTTCTATTTTGTAGCCCATTACATAATTAAAATAAACATAAATGCAAAGTTCTTAAGTGGCACAAGAAAAACCACCCCTGCATTTTCACTACCTCATACTGTATAAAAGAATAATCGGGTGCACAAGACCAGGTATAAGTGATTAGAATGTCTTATTTAAATCTCAGAGACTAAGGTGGGTTGCTCTTTCCTGTTGAAGTGTCATGACCATGCCTACCTCAGAAAGAACTATACAGAGAACAACAAGTCTGGGAAGGGATTTAAAAAGGTCTACAAACAATTAGAAATCAACCACTGTTCGGAAGAATATCTACAGTACAAGTGGAGAAGATTTCAAACAAATGCCAGTTTGTCCTTCCTTGGCTTCCCCACCAGGTTCAGTCCAAGTGAAAACTCAAGACACTGAAAGAAATCCCTAACAACCCCAGAATTTTATCACAGCACCTGCAGGTAACTCTTGCTGTTGCTGATGTCAAAGTGCATGAGTCTACTAGAAACAGGCTGAATAAATTATATCTACGTGGAAAGTGTGAAATGGAAAAAAAATACCTTTGCTGTACAAAAAGGACGTCAGGGCAAGATTAAATTTTGCCCATGAACATCTAGTCCAAGACCAGAACTTCTGGAACACAGTGCTCTGGACAGACGAGGCAAATAAGGAGTTATCTGGCTATGGTATCAGAACACATTTTTGGCCAAAACCAAAGACACCATTTGATCAGAAGAACTCGATGCCAACTATAAAACACAGTGGTGGATTTGTTGCATCAGTGCATGGGCAGCTCACCTTCATAGAATCAACTAGAAATTCTTCATTATACCATGGGGTGCTTGAGGATAACGTGAAGGCATCTGTCAAAAGATTAAAGCTCAACTCGAGGTGGACCTTGCAACATGACCATGACTCTGAACATACAGGAAAATCCAGCAAGGAATGGCTGCAAACAGAAATTAAAATGTAGCATCCTGGAATGGTCAATTGAAAGCCTAGATTGAGATGCTGTGGTGAGATTGAAAATGGGCTGTGCACACAGGTGCATGAACATGGCACTGTTGAAAGAATTCTGAATGGGGGATTGGGAAAAACTTTCTCCGAGTCAATGTCAGAAAGTGCTAAACAGTTATAGGAAATATCTACTGGAGAAGGCAATGCCAACTATTATATCCAAGGCTGTACTTACTTTCTAAACATATACTGTAGAAATGGCATTATCAATTAATTATTCACTTATTACATTATTGCAAGCAATAGAATTTCCAACAATTTCTTTTTTTCAATTACATTCCCTTTACTCAAAGATACTGTTTAAAAGAGCAGATCTTGATATTTCCACATATGTATGTATGTAAGTGTGTATCTTTGCCTCAAGTGCTGATGTCTAAGGTTCGATCCCCATAAGGGGAAGCAAAGGTGCATACACCTGATGAGTCCCAATTATGTCATGTACCTTCTGTATTATTTGGCAGTTACTGTATCATATATATATTACATTTATTGCATTCGTAGTCTGAGTCCCGACCTGCATTGTGTGGGTGGTTACCTACCAGGTAACGCTTGCGGGGCTTCTTCTCTGACGCTGATGTTCGAGGTTCGATCCCTGCAAACAGTGAGCGTGTACGCCTGATGAGCCCAAATGAGGGCGAAACACGTATCGTGTACTCTTTGCATTATTTGACAGTAAACTATGCAACATTCCATGATCTGCTTCTTGCAACTGAAGAGGGCACCATGGCGGATGTTTACCGAATGGCAGACCAACCACAAGCGTTACCTGATAGGTAACCACCCACACAATTCAGGTTGGGACTTAGACTAGACTGAATGCAATGATGTAATTACCCCAGACCTACAGGCTGTCAAATAAATGAACCACACGCCGTAGCGCAGTGTAAAGGGGCTTCGTCTCTGACGTCCGAGGTTCGATCCCCGAGAGGGGAGTAGTTGAGTGTGTACGCCTGATGAGCCCAAATGAGGGCGTAACATGTTTCACATACTCTTTGCATTATTTGACAGTAAACTATGCAATATGCAGTATATATATATATACACACAAACTACAAAGACAAAGGTATTGGGACACACCACTTAATTATTGAATTCAGGTATTTCAATCAGAGCCATTGCCACAGGTGTATAAAACCAAGCACCTAGCCATGCAGTCTCCATTTACAAACATCTGTGAAACAAAATGAGTCATTCTGTAGAGCTCAGTGACTTCAATCATGGTACTTTGATAGGATGCTTTGTAATAAGATGAATCATGAAATTTCATCCCTGCTGGATATTTCACAGTCAACTCTAAGTGGTATTATTGGAAAGCGGAAGCATTTAGGAACAACAGCAGTAGCAAGTGGAAGACCACGTAAAGTTGTTGTGCAGGGTCAACGACTGCTAAGGTGCATGGTGTGTAAAAGTCGCCAGCACTCTGCAGATTCCATAGTTGAAGAATTCCAAACTTCCACTGGAATTAATGAAAGCACAAAAACTGTTCAGTGGGAGATTAATGGAATGGGTTTCCATGGCCGAGCAGCTGCATGCAAGCCTCACATCACCAAGTCCAATGCCAAGCGTTAGATGGAGTAGTGTAAGGCACACTGCCACTGGACTATGGAGCAGTGGAAACGTGTTCTATGGAGTGACAAATCATGCTTCTCTGTTTGGCAGTCAGAGGGGCAGGTCTGACTGTGTTGTGCCAACTGTGAAGTTTGGCGGAGGAGGGATAATGGTGTGGGGCTGTTTTGCAGGGTTTGGGCTAGGCCCCTTACTTCCAGTAAAGGGCACTCTTAGTGCCTCAGCATACCAAGACATTTTGGACAACGCCATGCTTCAAACTTTGTGGAAACAGTTTGGGAAAGGCCCTTTCCTACTGCAGCAGGACTGTGCCCCAGTGCACAAAGCAAGGTCTATAAAGATATGGTTGGAGGAGTTCGGCGTGGAAGTTGAGTGCCCAGCTCAGATTCCTGAGTTCAACCCCATCAAACACCTTTGGCAACAGAGATTGTGAGCCAGGCCTTCTTATCCAACATCAGTGCCTGACCTCATACATGCTCTACAGAATGAATGGGCAAGAATACTCTTGTGTAAAGCTTGCCAAGAGGAGTGGAAGCTGTTATAGCTGCAGAAGAAGGACCAACTCCACATTAAAGTCTATGTATTTGTAAAGTCTATATACTACTGTCTGTATAGTATACAGTGCATCCGGAAAGTATTCACAGTGCATCACTTTTTCCACATTTTGTTATGTTACAGTCTTATTTCAAAATGGATTGAATTCATTTTTTTCCTCAGAATTCTACACACAACACCCCATAATGACAACATGAAAAAAGTTTACTTGAGGTTTTTGCAAATTGATTAAAAATAAAAAAACCTGAGAAATCACGTGTACATAAGTATTCACAGCCTTTGCCATGAAGCTCAAAATTGTAAATTGGAGTCCACCTGTGGTAAATTCAGTTGATTGGGCATGATTTGGAAAGGCACACACCTGTCTATATAAGGTTCTACAGTTGACAGTTCATGTCAGAGCACAAACCAAGCATGAAATCAAAGGAATTGTCTGTAGACCACCAAGACAGGATTGTCTCAAGGCACAAATCTGGGAAAGGTTAGAGAAAAAATTCTGCTGCTTTGAAGGTCGCAATGAGCACAGTGGCCTTCATCATCCATAAGTGGAACAAGTTTGAAACCACCAGGACTCTTCTAGAGCTGGCCAGCCATCTAAACTGAGCTATCAGGGGAGAAGGGCCTTAGTCAGGGAGGTGACCAAGAACCCGATGGTCACTCTGTCAGAGCTCCAGAGGTCCTCTGTGGAGAGAAGAGAACCTTCCAGAAGGACAACCATCTCTGCAGCAATTCACCAATCAGGCCTGTATGGTAGAGTGGCCAGACAGAAGCCACTCCTTAGTAAAAGGCACATGGCAGCCCACCTGCAGTTTGCCAAAAGGCACCTGAAGAACTCTGACCATGAGTAACAAAATTCTCTGGTCTGATGAGACAAAGATTGAACTCTTTGGTGTGAATGCCAGGCGTCACGTTTGGAGGCACCGCTCATCACCAGGCCAATACCATCCCTACAGTGAAGCATGGTGGTGGCAGCATCATGCTGTGGGGATGTTTTTCAGTGAGACCCTAGTCAGGATAAAGGGAAAGATGACTGCAGCAATGTACAGAGACATCCTGGATGAAAACCTGCTCCAGAGCGCTCTTGACCTCAGACTGGGGCGACGGCTCATCTTTCAGCAGGACAACAACCCTAAGTACACAGCCAAGATATCAAAGGAGTGGCTTCAGGACAACTCTGTGAATGTCCTTGAGTGGCCCAGGCAGAGCCCAGACTTGAATTCAATTGAACATCTCTGGAGATATCTTAAAATGGCTGTGCACCGATGCTTCCCATCCAACCTGATGGAGCTTGAGAGGTGCTGCAAAGAGGAATGGGCGAAACTGGCCAAGGATAGGTGTGCCAAGCTTGAGGCAGCATATTCAAAAAGACTTGAGGCTGTAATTGCTGCCAAAGGTGCATCAACAAAGTATTGAGCAAAGGCTGTGGATACTTATGTACATTTGATTTCTCAGTTTTTTTATTTTTAATAAATTTGCAAAAACCTCAAGTAAACTTTTTTTTTCACATTGTCATTATGGGGTGTTGTGTGTAGAATTGAGGAAAAAAATTAATTTAATCCATTTTGGAATAAGGCTATAACATAAAATGTGGAAAAGTGATGCGCTGTGAATACTTTCCGGATGCACTGTAGTGTGTGTGTATATATATATATATATATATATATATATATATATATATATATATATATAATATGAGGTGTGCTTACTTTCTCACATAACTCTCACTTGGTTTATGTCCCAACACTGATTATTGCTTTTGATTCTTCATTACCCTGCATTGGAGAGAGGGTTCACATAAAAGTAACCGATTCAGCAATACTCAAGCCTAACAGCAGATTGCACTGTTTTTCAGAATTAGGCGAGTTCTGTATGAGTCACCATGAACAGCCACAAAGCCCCCTATAAGGTGCCATTACATCTTCTCCAACTGCTTTTATTTATTCAATCTGAATGCAAACAATCAAAATTTGTCAAATGCCAAAGTTGTGGGAAAATAATAATCCTCTAATAACCATCCAGAAGTGTCTGGGTTTTATTTTATGCCTAGTAATACTGTAACACACAGTCAGGGTCCAAATATCCCCACTGTTCATTAGACAATTTAAGTCTTTTACATATGGGCCCATAGTGATGACTGGGCATTTTTTCCAGATTTGGGTCTATCAAAAAGCTAGCGGGGGGTTCAATAGTCGCTTTGCCAGCTTCAGCTAAGCAGCTGGAGAAAGCAAGATGCCAAGCACACTCAGCGCTTTATCCCATGGCACACCTTTTACCTGTGGGAAACAGATGGTGCTTGCCTCCAGATTTCCTGGATGCATCCAACAGCTGCAGTCAGTAACAAAATCTTCAGAGGGTACTTTTAATATAAATTTAACTGGCACTACAGGGAGAAGTGGAACAGGGCATGTGTTACAAGTCGAGCTGGTGGGATTGGTCTGCCAATGACATCTAGTGGTAGTCTCTATCTTTACATCCAGAATGCAGAGATAGATAGAATGCCACATAGCAGTGTGAAGATCTTTAGAAAACAAACTACATGTAACAGTAATCTATTGAACTTTCAAATTACGCATAAAAGATTAGTCAATATTTGAATTTTCATTGAACACACACTTCCCTTTCTGGAAGGAAGGAGAACACAAAAATAATTCCTTGATTCCGATTAAATGTCTTGTATAACTTTTCCCATTCTCACAGACACCAGTAGTAGGACATAACAGCTTCCTCCTTTTCTGAACTAACTGAAACAAGACCCTCAGGACACCACCTGCAGGAGTACAAGAGACTGTTCAGGAAACCATTTGCAGCAATAGAACCATTACCCCTTCCAGCCTTTGCTCACTTTTTTGGATCTATTCAGATCTGGCATCCCAGCAGCCCTCCGTTTCCAGATTATTAAACATCGCTTTCCTTCTAAACCACTAAAAATACATTATATCATAAGGAAACAGGCATGTTTCACTGGTTTAGACAAGATAATACCAGTTCAGAGGAAACAAACAATTTAACATATCATGCAAATTATTTGTGGACCATATTGGCACATCTAAGCCTGGCAAGCTTAACTGCAGACAAACTGGATACAACATCAGTGGTGATTGGTTAAAAATAATTAATGGGTGGGGTGTATCCTGAGTGAGCAAGGTTCCAAAAACTGAAAGGAATTTCCACATTAGTACGTCCAACACAGTGGTCAGCGAAGTAAACAAAATATTTAAATTTATATGGAAAAATAAAACCTACAAGACTTTAAAAGTTTGTTCATGTTATTTAAAGTAATTAAGTGGAAAACCCCCTTTCAGATGGTAATCCCATATAGTCAAATATAGTAAAATGTTATGGTGATGTAATTTGTTTGAGTGTAACTGACTGCCAATGACAGGCAGTGGATATCACATTTCAATGATTTTGGGACTTGTCTTCTCATATATTTGTTGTGAGCACATGCAAACAAAGTATAAGAGCATGTAATCACCCACAGACTTTACCTATGTATGAAATGCCTCTTGGCACTACCTCAAAGCTCTTTAAGACCCACTCCCATAACTAACACAAACCAATGAAACAGTATTCCAGAGGGCAGCATATAAGTATTAACTGTTCAGATTTTCACTTCTAATGGCTCTAATGTAAATCCATCTTTAGAGAACAAAAAAAAGCAAACATGTACAGTAGAAAAAGTCAAGAGTCCAGCACGTACACAACATTATTTATTTGATACACACATACACACACACACACAAAAGTAACAGTGTTTTCAGTCAGACTTGCCCTGTCTGACATAAATCTTGGGAGTGTGCCATCCTTCAGGAGCATTCTTGAGCCCCGCTTTCTTCCATACACGTTTCAGCTCTTTCTCAAAACGATGCTGAAAAATAATATATATGAAAAACTGGTAAGGAAGTATACAAAGCAACAATAATGCACTGCTATAGCAGAACAGGAAAAATACTTTATTTAAAATTTCCAGATGCAATAGCAGAGGACTGTTTTGTAAAATAATTGGTAGAAATTGGGGAAAAATGCCCAAGGTATACTCCATAAAAGGATTTACACTTCCAAAAATAAACACCGTCAGAAATTAATAAACAAGGTTACTGGCATGACAGTTTATCAATTTCTCTTTCAAAGAATCAGTGTTTTGTATAATAAGGTTTTAAAAATAAAACATCACAACCATAAAATAAAATGAATCAGGATTTGGATGCAACTCTTTCAAAACATCAGGGAAAAAAATAGAAGTGTTAAAAAAAATCTAATTATGAAAAACATAATATATTAGGAGGGAAACAAAAAAAATCCATCTTCTGTAGATATTCAGAAAGCGTTTTGTGAGTGCAAAGCTGATAGCAAAAAAACTAGTTTGATTAGTGTGATTATTATTAGCATTCTGATACACACTAACAAAACTAATGATTAATTATTATACTCTTACGATCTCATGGGTACTTAATTCTTTCCAAGTCTATCAGGTTTCCTCTTTAGTTTCTACATCTCCCATTTACTATTCACTCTTCCTTTGACTTTGCTTTATTTACAGTATCCACCTACTCTCTGGGATAAACTCTGGCACCCTGCAACCCTAAATTGGAATAAGTGGGTTCAGAAAATTTACGGTTGGATAAATAAATAATAATTTCATAACTTTTTGTACCTCTCCGCAATAAAATACTATACCTTAAAAGAGAGGAAATTGAAGATTTTTAGATCAAAATAATCACTACAGCTATCAGACTAAGTACAAAATAACACTCATAACATGTTACAAAAAGACTTCAGTGATAATAATAATAAAAAAAAAAATACTGAACTGATATGGATAGACAAATAAAAAGATAGAGAGATGAATCAAGCATGAGCACTAGAAGTCACAGCCATTTTACCATCGCACCACCAAAGATATGTACCTTATGTTTAACTCTAAACTGGTCGGTCACGTTTATGTAATGAATCTGGATACGTGTGCTGGAGTGCCCACTGACGGACTGATGCCTGTCCATTGTCAGATCTTTCGATGAACCCAATACTGGCAATCAACGCTTTGGCTTTATGCAACTCTTAATTGAATAAACTCACTTTTTTAGGAAATGAGTGGATATATTGGGTGGTATGATGAACACATGGTTTGTACCTCAGCCTTTTAAAGGTATATGTGTAAATCTGTATGTTGTGCCATATCTGCAAGAACCTTCGCTAGGTATTCCAGTTCTTCTGCCACATCCAAAAGTGCAAATGTAAAGTCAATTACCAATCTCTAAACTTGCCAGCATGAGTGGATGAGAGCAAACTTTCTAATGCTAGTCCCTACATTACATCTAATTGTCACCTAGAGAGACTCACACTCTCCATGACACCAAGTTTAGATTACCCATGTTGGAAAATGGACAGGTGTATAGATTTGTCCAAATCCACTTTAAGGATCAGGATTTATGAAGTATCAAGAGTAAGACGGAAACCAACACAAGGCAGAAAGTTAAACACAATTAGGCATACACTCATTCTGGGCAATTCTGGGTTCCCTATTAACGTAACACATATGGCTTTGGGACATGAGAATACCAAGAGGAAAACTCAGGCTGATACTAGGAGAATTGTTTACATTTTTCAAAAATAAACAAGCTTAGAAATTAAACAGCAGGCGCCAATAAATGCAGCAATGACACCGTGACGTCAGTAACATTGTTTATTACAGGCAATAACAATGTCACTAGGTGACAGATTACATAAATCATTTTTAGGATAGTGCTGCAGACAATACAGTGCAAGTGAGAGGGTGAGCCATATTACGAAGGATAGAAAAAAGAAAAAAAATACTGCAATTTGTAATGTTAAATTTCAAAAACAGCATAAACCTTGGAATTTGGCTTAAAACAAATTATAATAGAGCATTTAAAAATCTAAATACATGTTTCTGAACAAAGCATCAGCTTTATTACACTTACAAACTTGTGCTGTTTTTACAAGTAAACAGAGCAACACTTTATTTAACAGCATGTTGTGAGAACAGGCAACAGTCATCCATCCATCCATTATCCAACACGCTGAATCCGAACACGGGGTCACAGGGGTCTGCTGCTGCCAATCCCAGCCAACACAGGGCACAAGGCAGGAACCAATCCTGGGCAGGGTGCCAACCAACCACAGGACACACACACACACCAGGGCCAATTTAGAACCGCCAATCCACTTAACTTGCATGTCTTTGGACTGTGAGAGGAAACCGGAGTGCCCGGAGGAAACCCACGCAGACACGGGAAGAACATGGAAACTCTACGCAGGGAGGACCCGAGAAGCGAACCCAGGTCTCCTAACTGCGAGGCAGCAGCGCTACCACTGTGCCACCGTGCTGCCCGGCAACAGTCATACTTGTTATAAATACTGGTGCTTCTTAGGTCTTTGTTATTTTCTTGCTGTAGTTCCTGTTTACCAATGACTCTAAGGTTAGAAAATACAACAATGGATCATACATTTTGCTGATGACACCTCTGTAATTGGATACCATCTACATATCTGTAGAAGCAAAGACTACAAATCCAGCAAACTGATGCCAAGATAACAGCTCCACATTGAATGTTAAGTTGCCATCAAGATAGCAGCCCTAACAGGACTAAGAAACTATTACTGACTTCAGGAACCACAGCATCGATCACATTCCCTTCATTACTGAAAGTGTGGACTATGAAAAGATAGACAGATTTTTTGGATATCAAATTTCGAACCTTTTTTTCTGGATCTGCAATGCTGAAAAAACATCCTCTCTCACACACACACACACGCACGCACGCACGCACACACACACACACACACACACACACACAGCATCATATGCACTTTAACAAATTAGTCTTAAGTGTTGTTACTACGTTGAACTCTTATCACAAAATTACTGAGTTTATATTTAACACATACATTAGTTTTGTAAGGGCAGTCATCAGTTTATCATGAATTTTCTTCATAGATATGCCAACCATCAAAGGTAACATAAAAAAACTTAAGTCACTGCCCTCTGTTAATCTTGTTTCAGCCTGGCATCTAATTCAGTGGCACCAAGTGATTCAGAGACAGTTTCTGCCCATGGACAACACATTTTAAACAATTACACTGACAACCTTTGCATTTTCCATTCACACAACTGCTTACTGTGTTTGATTCTAAGCATAGTCCCAATACGCCTTGCCTGTTGCCGACTTATTTTTTGATGTCTTGTAAAATGTAAATTTTCTTGGAGAATGTCAATATTTCATTCCCCATCCTCAGATTCATCTCTCCAACCTGCCTTTAACTATTTATGCACTCTATCATTTTTTCTCTCAAAACTCATATTCCCTTACTTCAGCGATACTCTGTACATTCCCGTTTGTTATTTTCACCAACCATATATTACTCCTATAAACAATTCCTCATACCTTGTATAAATGTTTCCCTTTAACATATGACATACCGCTTTAGGTGCCACATTTGGATAGCTTCATGGAATTTGTCCACACACTTTCAAGCATCTTTGAGTATGACAACTTCTGTACTCCACTGGCACATTTAATTTTACATCAGCTACATTAACACCTGGTAGCCCATCTCACACATTTACCACAAAGGCTGCACTGGCTCTCTGTGGCTTACTTTTCACACCATTAAGCTTTTTATGTTCCACTTGCAGATGTCTTAAAAAATCCAATCCCTCCCAATACTTTGAGGAATCATCTCTTTAGCCTATGACAATAACCGTGACCTCTTCTGTAATCAGCTTCACACTTTCCAGTCTCTTTCTTCAACACCTATTCAATATTCAATGTCAGTAAAAGATTTACAGCCTACATGTGACAGACTGGCAGTCAGCACTATAAAAAAAATACACTGTTTTATTTGTTTGTACTATTGGGTTAAGCCAGTTCTTGTGACAAATGCATTCAAACACCTGTACTGTCTTTGGGGATTGTTTAGGAATCACAATTATCCCCAAACCTAAAAAGAAGTGATAGACTACTAACACCTAATAGAGAATTACTGTTTGTTTAACAACAGCAGATCATTTTGCACTATGCTACTAGCATGTATCCTATCCCGTTCACCTGGAAGAATATTAACCCACATACTAGAACATAAAAGGCAGAAACATGCTATTTTATTTAAAAATAAATAAATAAATTCACTTTACTAGGAAAGGCTCGATTTTTTGTTTTAATTGGGCAAGTGTTTACCCTGAAGTAAAAAAAATGTTATGGACTATTGCAACCATTTGATATTTCAGAAACTCTGAATTACTACTTCATGTTATTTTTTTTCTGCTCTCCAGAGGAGTACGAGTGGGGTATGAGTTCTGAAAAAGGAAAGTGCAACATGCTTTACTGACCTGTAATGTATCCATTCTAACAAAATCTTACACACAACAAAAAAGAAAAATACACACACACACTTCTGGTGACCAAGACAAAGAAAAACATACTTAAGGTGATGTCTTCTTTTTGTCTCCTTTCATACTGAATTCTCCCATATTTCGTCTCACCAACCATTATGTAAGCTCAATTTCCTTATTATATCAGCCCTCCTACATATCTTTCACTACAACATCATTCCATCCTATCTCCCCCAGTTCTTTCTTCTAGCACTGCCATATCAAACACTCTACTCAGCACACTGTTCATACGCGCCCATCCCATTGCAGAATTCTTTTCATCATCCACTATTTGTTTCACCTTTAACTTCCCCTAATGTACATATTTTCGGCTTAATCTGTTTATTCATTCTGCACACCCATTGCAGCATTTCCATCCATCCATTATCCAACCTGCTATATCCTAACTACAGGGCCACGGGGGTGTGTTGGAGCCAATCCCAGCCAACACAGGGCACAAGGCAGGAAACAAACCCTGGGCAGGGCGCCAGCCCACCGCAGCCATTGCAGTATTTTCATCTCTTAAACTCCACTTTTTTCCAATCTCCCTTCTAGTTACTCCTCAGGTTTCTGCACCACATAACACTGCTGATCTCACAATTGCCTTGTGTGTTTTTCCTTTTATCTTTGCTGCCATCTCTTTATAACAAGAATATTCCACTATGTAATCTCAATCTCATTTCAAACTGCTCTCCTATTCCAGCTTCACAAAGGACTGCCACATTTGATTCATTCACCATACATATTTTAATCAGTCTTATATACTGCTCAGGTACTCCATTCTCTCTCAAGCTCCATCAAATCTCTTCCCTTGGCACTCTGCTGTTGCCTTTTATAGACCTTGAGAAAGCCTTTGCTTTTCCTCCTTCTCTGTTTGCAACAAGGCATACCTTTAACTGAACTGTTGCACCACCACGTTTTGGATGAAAGGTTTTTTGAACATTTCTGCCTGCTTAACTTGTGGCCAGAAACGCAGCCGCACTATTTTGCTGCTGTCAAATAATTACACTAACCACTGACCCCTAATTCATGCTTGGTGACAAATCAGCGCAGCATAAACATCTGTAAAAATTCACATTTGATTCCAGCTCCATTCCATATTTAAATAGGACAAGTGAAAACAAAGTTTCTGAAGTTTTTAAAAAATCTTTTGCTGTACTTTCTAAACATATATCTATATTAATAAAAGGCAAAGCCCTCAGTGACTCACTCACTGACCACTAATTCTCCAACTTCACGTGTAGGTAGAAGGCTGAAATTTGGCAGGCTTATTCCTTACAGCTTACTTACAAAAGTTAAGCAGGTTTCATTTCAAAATTCTACACATAACGGTTGATAACGGTCGACAACGTCCGCCATGTTGAACTTTCTTATTCATGGCCCCATCTTCACGAAATTTGGTAGGTGGCTTCCCTGCGCTAACCAAAAGTGATGTACGCACTTCTTTCAATGGTATGATGCCACTGTCGGCCGCCATATTGAACTTTTCAACGGTCTTTGTTACTTATGGGCCCATCTTCAAGAAATTTGGTATGCGGGTTACCAACGCTGAATCCTACTTACGTACATATATACGTCCAAAGCCTGCAGCTGGGTCACCGTGTGAGGCGGTGTTGGCTCCCCGATCCCAACGCCTCCCACGTTGTTGGCTGCCTGCCTATATAAGGCCACCCATCGCTCCAGTCTCTACATTCTCTTCCTTGCTTCGCCACGGGATTCACGTTTCCCTGCCGATAACTACAGCGTTTTTATTTAATCCATGGCTTCTCCGCTGTTTTATTGTTCATTTATTACGATTATAGTTATTGTGTAGGTATTTTAGACTTACTTTACATTGTTCAGGTATCCATTTCCTTCATCATTCCAACTGTACCCCCATTAACCTGTCTATCGAGGTGATCACCATCGATCAAAGAACTGTCACTTAGCGAGTGGTTTCCATGCCCGGAGATGGCACCTACCTTTTCCATTCTCTTTGTTACCTATTGCACGGCTATATCAGGCTCACTCTTGATATCCGGAGGAACATTGTGTCTTATGTATTGAATGACTGGGACAGGTTCAAGGTGTGGACTGATGACGGTACAGGAGATAATTATACTACACAGGAGCACTAGAAGAGTGAAATGCTTAAGCCCTTCACTATGCATCTGCATGCGAGTTGATGGCTGCCGGTGAATTGTTCGGTTGTCGCTTTTTAAGTGTACCGAAATTACCAAATATTTTACACCTTTTGACAACCGCCAATGCCTCTTAAACATCTTAGACTCACAGGTGACGATTTCAGTAGTGGACACTTTGATGTTTATGAATGTTTAAACTCTCAAAAGCTGGATGTGAAGTTATCGATGAAACCGGTTGTATACGTACAACGCTTGACAGTTGCTGAATGTCTCTTCAACACAAGTCCTTCAAATACTGTCGTGATTGAAACAAACCATGAAACTCAAACCGATTATGAGAGCAGCAATCCAAGCTGTGAGATTTGAGACAAGATTACTGTTCACATGGCCAACTGTACGTTACACGCTCAAGAGTAAGCTCAGCACACAGCTTGGTCATATTACAATCGGAGGGCCGAACTCACAATGTGGTATACAAAGAGATCCTTAACAAATAATTATTTGTATATTTTCCCTCAGTTTAAAAAGGTTTAATTTTCTTCTTAATAAAAATTTTAAGGCAGTACTTTGCCGCTGCAAAGCGCAGGTATTTTGCTAGTCAGTTATAAACTAAACAGCACTGTTGTCATTCTGAGTCAGATTTTTATTTAGCAGGTAAGGTGAGATTCTTAATGACAACAGTTGTGTATATGGTATATATTGCCATTGCAATCTTGTATTAACATTTATAAATATGCAGTTTTGAGTGGTTATAAATCTAAGTAGGGCAAATATAGGAAGAAGGCAAAAAATACAGCTAAACTATGTTTTGTTTAAATCGGGGATCTCAAACTCCAGTCCTGGAGGGCCACAGTGGCTGCAGGTTATCAATCTAACATTTTTGTTAATTAGTGACTTGTTTTTGCTGCTAATTAACTTTTGAATTAATTTTAATTGACTTGGTTTTTAAGATTTATTTCTTCATTGTCCTTCTGAATTGCTCGAATTCTTTCTTTAATCAGAAATGAAATGGGACATGAGTGAGCCAACAGAAGACCAACTAAATAAGGTCCTCAAACTCATACCAATTTCACTCCAACCAGTTGCTTAATTAGATGCCGAGTGTTGTAAATTAAACCTGTACTTTAATTGCATGGCTTGTTGCTGCTCTCATCCGCATGTACGTGCTATAGCATATATTTTCAAAATGGTTGATTTTTTTCTTTACTTTCTTTTACTTTTAACATTCCTGAGACCTCCACCTTTTTATTTTCAGATATTTTATTATGGTCACAGTTTGCTGGTCATGTTTTATTTCATTTTGTATCTCATTATTCTTTGGCTGGTAATTAAGGAAAAAGAAAACATAATTGACTGAGTCTTCAACAGCAAGTCAATTAGAATTAATTCAAAAGAAGTAAATTAGCAGTAAAAACAAGTCACTAATCAAGAAAACGGTTGGAATGAAAACCTGCCGCCACTGCAGCCCTTACAGGACTGGAGTTTGAGATCCTTGGTTTAAGTAGAGGTTATTAATGTAAAAATATCAATTAAGTACATAAAATTTTTTTCAATGTTTATTTGGATTAAAGACAAAAGTAAGGTTTCACTGGGGTACACGCACTTAGTTTCAATGAAAATATTACCAACCCATTAAGAATGGCAGACAACTCCCTAATGATTGTTTTTCTGGAGCTGATCCAGTTCTCTGTATTTCTAAACTACTTAATTAATTACATTCATATAGCTCTTTACTAGCTACTCAAAGCACTTAAACATACTCAGTGGGGAACCTCTACAACCACCACCAATGTGCAGTATCCACCTGCATGATGTTATGGAAGCTACAGTTCCACCTGTACGCTCATCACACATCAGGTATTAGGCGATGAAGTTAGCCAATAAAGGACACAGGATAACTGAAGGTCAGAATGACAAAGCTATGGTGGGCAATTTAGGCAGGACATCATGAATCACCCTACTTCTTCTGAAAGATACCCCGGGATCTTGATCTTTTATGCAGACAAAGTCTCAGACCATAGGTTTTACATCTCATCCAAAGGAAATCACCTATGTTTACAGCAGTGCCTTTGTTCAGTGCACTGGGGAATTAAGATCCACACCTAGACCACAGGCTAACTGCCCACCATTGGGCTCACCAACACTTCCTCCAGAAACAACCCAAACCAATTTTCTCCAAAATCTACTATTTCTCTTAATTAGATTACACAAGAAAAACTTTATTAATCCCAAGGGAAAATTTAGATGCACACAGCAGCAGAACCATAAAACAACAAAGAAACAGGCTCACAGGAGACATAATATAATCAATCAATAGACTGTGACCAGAGTTAACCGAATGATGAAGCAGGCTTTCCTGACAACTTTGTTCAGACATTGTGCATCTTCTGAAAAAGTTGCTTCCAAAAGAGACCATTGCATAGAATAATACATTGGCTGCCACGGACTGGTACAGCATCTCCACCAACATGCTTAATAGCCACCAAGAGATCAGAGGCTCCTTAGGAAACCCCATTTCCTCATTTCTATCTGTCAACCTGCACACCTTTTGTGCCACAACATGCATGCCATTTTATTCTACCACGTGAATTAAAGACAACTTGAAGAAATACAAATGAGTGTTCTATACCAATATGTATGTCCTGGTGTATCTTGGTATTTACCTATCTGGTTTTAATGATGTAGAGAAAAGCCAAGCAAAATGACACCTTTTATTGGCTAACTAAAAAGATTACAATATGCAAGCTTTCGAGGCAACACAGGCCCCTTCATCAGGCAAGATGTAATGGTTTTAATGATGCAAATGTGTAATAGATTATTTCTCAGTAGGGAATAATGAATGAATACATGCACCTCAGGGTTACACTTCACCCTGCTTTTTTTAACCACAATGGACGGCGTGTATTTTTGTTTAGTTTTAATATTCTTTAAATTAAGGAGCCTTGCCTGTATATACCATTATAAATATAACAAAATCCTAATAAGCAGTGTAAGCCACGGGGTCTTAATAAGAAATAAAAAAATTAAATCAATAACACTATATCACAGACATATCCAAATTAAATATAGCTCATAAATGACAGAATTTAACTAACTGTCCCCGCCCTTGACATTTGCTACCCTCACCTGCTTTCTTTTCCTGCGCCCTTCATTTACTTTGCGTCGTAGAAACTTGGTTCTCTTCAGTAATTTTTTATATTTGTGCCGATTCATCTTTCGCCGTCGGATCTCTAGCACGTTCTTGCAGACTAGGGGCACCGGCCTGTTCAATTCTTCCTCCAAAATCTCCTCTGCTTCAGAAGACCACCGGGAGCCACTATCTGAGATCTGCCAGTTCACTGTGTTCTCCTGGACAAGAGGGTTGAGATTTGGAACCCCATTGTTCCTTTCTGGCAGTTGTACCGTAATAGGGCCAGCGCTGGGGCTGTCTAGCCGGGGAAGGGTATAATGCAGGGAAAGCCAGCTCTCCAGCGGCGACACTGCCATTTTTCTCGGCACAAGAGCATCGTCAAGGTCAGGCTCAAGAGTCACCCAAAGCTGAGGACGAGATCCCGTTCCAGTTTTTGTGCTATTATATGCCCGGCTTTTACCCAGGCTGAAAGAATGGCTAGCTGACGCTGTGTAAGTGCCGGCTAACTGCCCTGTGTGCCGCAGACAGCCTTAAAACAGAAGAAACATATATATTAGTGGGGGAACTACTTTATCGCTCTCCGACTATTAAATGATTGGGAGACGCACACAACCAAAAATCGTTCCATTTTAAACAGCAGTATGATACGCAAAAATTAGTAATGTCAGAGGACACAGTCAGACAAAGATGTTGGGTGAAGTGCAGCGCCTCTTGGCCTTCCGAGTGACTAGGTGCCCGACTGCTTTACCCAACCTGAGCTCTCCCTGCTTCACACTTACCCGTCAGTCTAGACGCTATTCTCACCCCAAACATCCTAACACACGTTTTCGGGTAAATGAATGAGCAGACTAAAGTGCTGAGCTTCACACTAACGTGAAGCTTCAACGGAAGCGCGTAAATTAACACACTTCCGGTCCTACAGCTTTTGCGGTCCCATAGAAACGTATTTTAATGTCGATTTTTAAAGTATTGCCAACACTACAACTGATTTAATGAGTTATGCAGACTCTCTAAATATAAAATGGCAATGTTTTGTGTGGATCACGCTATTATAACTTGTGTCGTCCCTCTTGTAATGTTAAAAGATTTTAAAGAAAGTCGGAGGAAGTAGAGGACAATTTTTAAAAACTGGACAGAAGAAATAAATCATGATTTGTGATAAATGTTATGTTTGATCTATTGAAATATAGTAAAATACACACTTGTACATTTTTAGTGTTCGCTGCGACATACGTAACCCATAGTCGTGGGAACCCCATCTGTTGCGGTCATAGGTTTCTGCGGAAAGGTTGACACACACCAGAGACTGAACCGGGAAGGGTGTGCGAGACTATGGCGCGAGAGGGGCGCACGTCATAAGTGACGTCAGCCCAAAAATACACTCCTTCTCGCGCGCTGTGCACGGGCTACTTTTTTACAATCTATTAATATCTACAGGACAGTAGTGAGACCATCTACTGTATGTTATATGGGTTGGAGACGGTAGCACTGACCAGAAAGCAGGAGGCAGACGTGGAGGTGGCAGAGTTAAAGATGCTATGATTTGCATTAGGTGTGAAGAGGATAGACAGGATTAGAAACTAGTACATTAGAGGGTCAGCTCGCGTTGGAAGGTTGGGAGATAAAGTTAGAGAGACGAGGTTACTTTGGTTTGGACATGTGCAGAGGAGAGATGTTAAAGACAGAGCTGACAGGAAAGAGGAAAAGAGGAAGGCCCAAGAGGAGATTTATGAATGTGGTGTGAGAGGACATGATGCAGGTGATGGGTGTAACAGAACAAGATTCAGAGGACAGGAAGATATGGAAAAAGATCCTCTGTGACAACCCCTAACGGGAGAGCCGAAAGAAGAAGAAGAAGATACATTATATTATTACAATACAGATAACAAAATATACAAAGTACAAAACATTCAAAAAATAACATAATGCCAGGGGAATATTGTCATACATAACATATATAAACTGCATATGTACATATTAAATACATTTATATCTGGAAAATAAATGTAATGCTTTAATTGCGTTACTATTTTTAATATTTTTGATAGAGTATATAAAAGAATTAAGGTCATCAAGTCTGGAAGTCTGTCACTAACTCATTTTGTGGATAAAGTGTTTTGCAAGTAATATGCAGAGATTTATTACATATTACATTGTTTGTTACTTTTTGAATATCACCATTCTCTAAATTTATTATACTATTTATTTTCTTTCCAAAATCCTTCATTAAAGCAAACCAAAACTTTTTCATATATACACAATTACAGAATACATGTTTAGTACATTCAGTATTTTCATCATAAAAGCTGCATACATTTAATATATCTGGAATAAATTTAGATATTAAGCTATTGTATTATGATCGTATGTGAAATTGCTTTCCCTCTATTTGTTAAAATATTTCTATCAGGAAGTGTCCATGCCGTTTTCCAATCAACATTGTACTTTGATGCCCACTTAAATTGTACAGCAGGAAGTGTTTTTCGAATTAGTAAATCCTTAATAAACTTGTTGTTAAACTTTCTTTCCGTTACACTAATCCCATTTACATGGACGTTATGTGACGGGAGAGTATTTTTTCTTATAAGGGTGCGTATACATTCAGGGACTGAATCTATGACAGATGTATATTCCTTTAATGAGACTGTAAAGTTCTTTTGAAGTAAGTATTCTGTATATGCAAAAAAAGCCCTCTTTCATTTATGAGTTGACTTACTAATAGAATGTTATTCCTATACCAGTTATCAATGAATAAACTTTTCAGTCTCTGGATTATGTTTTTATTGTTCCAAATTAGACGACGTTGCGGGAGAAGCTGCAATGTGTTTGTGGATAAGGGATCACGAACGTAAATGAATTTTGATAACTTAATTGGAAGTTCCCCTACTGCATAAAAACATTGTAATAAAAAGTTAAGACCACAAACTTTTTCAAATATAAAATTTGGTATTATGTTCCAGATACTGTGAGGTTTTCTAAACATATATTTTAATCCAATTTATTTTCAGAATATGATTGTATGTTATAAAATCTAGTTCGTTGAGTCCACGGTCACAATATTTTTTATTCCATTTTTTTTATTTTGTGTGATACATTATTCCAAATGAAATTATACGGTATTTTGTTTAAAAGGAAATTTCTGGTGCTGAAAATCTATAGGAAACACGGGACTTGGAAACACTGCACAGAGCAAAAAGGTTTAAATGACAGTTTACGTTAACCGAGAGAGGGTATACATTAATATGTAGAATTAATCCAGCTATATTGGTCCTGCAAGATATATTAGGAATGAATTTGAATACAAATGTGAGCACAGTGGCTATGTTTTTTTCAATATGGAATACTTATTACTTTAAAAGTGAATGTAATACAGCGAGACGGAAACGTCATTATTCTCTGTTTTGAATAATTTTCAAATACTGTACCAACCAATTTTCTGCGCCCACATTTTCCATCGGATGGTTAAGGGATGCAAGAGGCAAGAGCAGCAGCTTCAGTGGTGTGACGTCCAGGAACGGTTTGGATACGAGATAGCAGTACACGCATGGAGGTGGACAAGAGGCCAAACTACTCACAGAAGACACGCGTCAAGTGAGAAGCGCTGCATCTGATTGGACAGGAAGAATTTAGATCTGTTAGGCGCTGAATCATTGAGCCTCACAGTTATCCAGGTTTATTTCACTGAGTCTTTTATGGATTTGTTCTGGGAAGATCGATTGAGAGTGCTTATGTAGATCAGCAAATGTATTGTTAACAAACCTCCTGGGTAAAGCACTGAGACACACACACATTAAAACCACCTACCTAATATTGTATAGGTTCACCTTGAGTTGCCAAAACCGCTCTGAACTATCGAGGCATGAACTCCACAAGATGTCCTGTAGCGTTTGGCACCAAGACATTAGCAGCAGAACCTTTAAGACCAGTAGGTTGCTAGGTGGGACCACCTTGGATAGGACTTGTTTTTTCCAGTACATCCCTCAGATGCTCAATCTGGGCAATTTGGAGGTCAAGTCAACACCTTGAACGCTTTGTCGTGTTCCTCAAACTATTCCTAAATAATTTTTGTATTGTGGCAGGGTGCATTATCTTGTTGACAGTGGCCACTGTCAACAGGAACTATCATTGGCATACAGAGGTGTATGTGATCTGCAGCAAGCTTTAGGCAGGTGGTACATGGTAAAGTAATATCCACATGAATGCCAGGACCCAAGGTTTTCCAACAAAACAGTGCCCAGAGCATCACACTGCCTCTGATAGGTTGCCTTCTTCCTACAGTGCATCCTGCTACCATCTCTTCCCCAAGTAAACAACGCACACACACCCAGCCATCCACATGATCTAAAGATCCTTTTGTGCCCATGATCCTGTTGCCAGTTCACCAGTTGTCCTTCACTGGACCACTTTTGTTAGGTATTAACATCTGCCTCCTGAGAACACCACACAAGACATGCCATTTTAGAACTGTTCTGACAGAGTCATTTAGCCATCACAATTTGGCATTAGTCAGAGTCACTCAGATCTTTATGCTTGCATGTTTTTTCCTGCTTCCAACAACTCACCTTCAAGAACTGAGTGTTCACTTGCTGTGTAATATAACTCCTCCCTTGACAGGAACCACTGTAACATGATAATCAATGTTATTTACTTCATCATCAGTCATTTTAATGTGCCTGATCAGTGTATATACTGTATTCATGTTTGTATGTATATATACAGAATATATAAACATATATATATATATACTGTATATACTGTATACATACACACTAATTAAAGGAATTATGCACTTTTAATTGTTTGCTTCCAAAAGCATAATTTAACAACCATCAATTTAATAAAGAGAAATACACTTATCACTACTGAAGATCCTAAAGAGAAGTTATTGCTAGTCATCTTTATTATTTCTATACTAGTTTAGAAAGCTAGGACAATAACAAGTGAAACTTTAATTTGCTTAAATTTTAGATAGAACTAGGGGGCTCTGCCCCCTGCCCGCTTCGCTCGCCAACCCCCATGCGGGCCCTACACGCTAGTCATTTCCCAGATCTGCCACTTGCGACGAATCGTGCTGTGCTTTTGGATAAACACGAATATCAATTCTGTATTTGATATCTCCGTCTTTCAAAACTGTTATCGCTGGCAATTCGTGACATGTTGGTTTATTATATATTTGAGTGTGATCTTTCAGATTCATATAGAAATCCAAGAAAACTTCATTGTCCTTGTTTTTCAGATAAATTTTATGTAAAGTGTAATACTTTTGGACATGTGGATTTGTACCCATTATTGGCTGTAGAATTTCTAATACATCTGATCGTTTAACTCCTTCAGTTCTATGTTGCATCGCTTTTCCATGATCATAAATATAAACCTGACTGAACTGTGGTTTCTTTGAAATTAAATTTGCAGTAGCTCTGTCATATCACCTATGTCCATATATTCAATCTCTTTTCACTGTTCCGTTATTTCACCGAGTAATAATTTCCGTTTATTAGCACTAATGCGATGTTTACTATCAGTTTTTTGAGACTTTCGAATTTAAGTACTTTCATAATCTCTAACCTGCTCTGCATGTGTATTGCGCCAAGGTTTTTGAACCTCTTTTTACGACGTTCTATTTTGTCTTCTACTCTATGTCTTTTCTTCTTCTACTGTTTGTCTTTTATTTCCACCCCCGCTTGGACCTGTTAGGTTTTCAATTCATCTCGCTGGACGTGAAATTATTTCTCTGAAAAATTTTCGGCTCATCTCTCTGAAATAGTCTCGTCCCAAGATTTTTTTTATATAATAGAGAGATATAAATTGGAGTTTTTATCCAATATTAAAATGAGCCTAACAAAATATACAAGTTACAGTATGTTCTGTTTTTATCTATTGATTTACTAATGCTTACGTATAAAGTGTATTTTGTATTTTGGCATAACCTAGAAGACTTTTTTTTCAATTAAAATATACTTTCTCAAAGCAGAAAAAATAACTCAGAGAGACATTATCCATTACATTTAGTGACATATCTTTGTTAACATTTCTCTGTATGTCAATTTCATAAACTCTGTACAAAACTTCTAGTAAGTCCTGGAGTTACAATACGTTTGTGCTTCCTCTTGCATGTCGTAAAAGGTGACTAAAGTAGGTTGGTGCCAGGAAGGGTATCCAGCCATAAACATTTATGCTTCAGCACCCTCTGGACTTGGGGTGGCATCTGGAAACCTGAGTGAACTTGGAAAATAGCAGTTAAGCCAGCAGAGAGAAACAGAGAGAAAGTCTATGTGAAATGAATTAAATACAGTAACTGCATGTCTGTAAAATATATCTGAATGTTAATAATATATGTAAATTACAGAAAACATTCATGCTTGAAGCATTCCCCAAAGCACTGCACTGATGACTTTACCCAGGGCGAATCATTCTGTTGTCTCCTACATATTTACAAGCTCACAAATCTCAATTATTACTGATAGCAATTGCTTTTAGCTTGAGTTTTATCATCTTTGTGTGGAACCACATGAAAGGCATTTTCAGTCTCTGAGTAAATGGTCATCACATGTTTTGCTTTTGTCTGCTTCTCCAGTTGCCTTTTCAAAGAAGATGACTTTTGGTAGGGTGTTTCCATTCTAAATCCATGCATTATATTATTTCATAAACAGGTAATTTTCTAGTTTTTGATGTATGCTTGTGTCATCTCTAATGGTGGAGAAGTGAAGGAATAAAAAATGGAACAGGGTGAGATTTACTAAAGTTGGTGCCTTTGCAGCTGCATCCATCTCTATGGTTGTTCAGAAGCAATTGAAGATAAACGTTGACAAAATTCTTCACTACTTCTCCACTATATTACTCTATTGAAAGCAGGTGTGTTACTTTTTGTATACACTGAGATGAGTCATCCCTAACTAATGTTTTCTGTCAACAAAACACCAAAGTACGTTGTCACTATAGTGACTGTAATGCAGAGACTGGACACACTGATATTAGCAAGGTGTAACATTATACAAATAATGCACTGAATTAATAACCATTTGCACAGTCATATGAAAGACAAATTATGTACAACTAAGATGTATGTTCAGTGTTATTCAGTAGAGTCTGAGTACATATACAGTATTGTGATCTGATCACTGGAGTGCACATTCATTTGTTTTCTGAAACTGTTTTCTTATTACATGGATGCAGGGAGCCAAATGCCGTCCCAGCAAAAGACAACAAACCATCAACAACAACATTTATTTATATAGTAAACTTTCATACAAAATGGTGTATGAATCTCTAAGTGCTTTACAAGATGAAGAAAGAAAAGTTGATAAAAAAAACAAAAATAAGATTAGGCAATACTAAGTAGAAAAGAATAAAATAAGGTCCGATGGCCGGGAGGACAGCAAAACAAAAAAAAACTCCAGATGGACATGAAAAAAATCTATTTTGGGGCACAATTAAAATATACAAATCCACGTTTAACCTTATCTGGTAGTGTAGGGCCTCCTATCAAGTAAACATATTAATTTTTGTGAACATAACAGAATCTCAGAAAGGCACTGAAGGCATTGAACACTTTTCAATTCTCTATTTCTGTCCTTATGAATAATGTTTTATCTTTATCAGTCTTAAGTTATGTTTAAGAAATCTTACTCATACATGTATTCTTCTTTGAGATATGCAGTTTATATAAGTTGTATCTGAAAAATTGTTGATTGGAAGGTTTATTTTTGATAAAAAGAAAGATTCAAATGAAAAGCAATGCAGAAGAAGATCATAGTTATTGACTCGTCTCAGCCAGGTCTGTTCATTCCCTTTGTTCTCAAAAGACAATAAAAACACTTTTGTATCAAATTGTTAAACATTTCTGTGTATTGGGATGAATGGGCTAATATGATGGTTCAGTGGTTAATGCAGAAGCGACATGTCTAATACTGTGTAGCAAAGGGGCTCATTCCACCTAAATCAAGGGTCGCCAAGTCTAGTCCTGGAAGACCACCATGGCTGCAAGTTTTCATTCTAACCCTTTTTTTTAATGAGTACCCTGTTTGTGCTGCTAATTAACTTCTTGTGAATTCATTTTAAGTCAATTGCTTTTTTAATATTTGCTCCCCTCAATTTCTTCATTTCTTTCCTTAAATGGCACCCAAACAGAAATGAAATGTGAAGTGAGGGGGCCAACAAAAGACCAACTAAGTCAGGGCCTCAAACTCCAACCAATTTCACTCCAACCAGCTGCCTAATGAGGTGCTGAATCTTGTCATTATCTAAATCAATTCTTTAATTTCATGGCTTCTTGCTGCTCTCGTGGTACATTAGCAGACATTTCCAAAATTGTTGATTTTCTCTTTTCTAAGAGCTCAGTTAAAATGTTTTGTGGACCTGAGAAGATCGACATTCCTGAGACCTTCATCTTTCTTTATTTTCAGAAATTGCATGATGGACACCAGTTGTTTTGGCTCATTTTGTATCTCATTATTGTTTGGCTGCTAATTAAGGAAAAACAAAGAATTAAGGGGCCTGAGTCTTCCAGAGCAAGTCAAATAAAATTAGTTCAACAGAAGTTAATTAGCAGAAAAACAAGTCACTCATTAAGAAAAGGGTTAGAATGAAAACTTGCTGCCATGGTGGTCCTCTAGGACCAGAGTTGGCAACCCGTGACCTAAATCGTGCAGGTACACCCCTGAAAGAATTGTTTTTTAAATCGTGAGGAATTTCTAAAACATTGAAAATAGCCATTTAAAATTTTAATAATAATAATAATAGATGGGTTCAGTGGCAAAATGGTTAGCACCCATGTGAACTTCTTGGGTTTGAGCATCAAATCTGGTTGTTATCTGTAAAGAGTTTGCACATTTTTCCCATGTGTGTTTTTCAGGTGCTCCAATTTTCCTCCAATGTGGCAGAGCTGTGCATTTTAGGTTAAATAGTTACTTCAAGTTGACCCTGGGGGAGTTTAAGTGTGGATGTGCGTGAGTGGGCCTAGTGATAGACTACCACTCTGTTTAGGCCTTGGGTCCATTGTTGTAGAGATGAGCACTAGCTCCCCATGACCTCTCCTAAACTATTTTGAAGAGCTACTTTTCTTGTACTCTCAAGAGATTTCTCCACAAGATGTCACAAGCTACATGCATAATTGAATATCAGCTAAGCTGATTTATGTTTTCTTCTCCATAAAATGAAGTTTATTATGATGAAGTGTTGCATGCTGAACATACAAGTAAAGATTTTACAGTATCTAGCATACATATGCCAATACCTCCGTTAGTAGATTGCTGCTGCTCTTGTTGACCTTCCTGTGCTATAGTCATATATTAAGCCATAACTGCCCCCTAGTGGCCTCTTCTTTCCACACTAGCATATCACAGTACAGTACCTGTTCACTGACAAGTGCCATTTTGTCTCTCTTGTGACAGGTACTGCTGCTCTGTGCTGTCCATGATGCTGGCTGCCTCTTTCAACCTGCTCAGACACTCGCATGATTTTAAAATGTATTCAGTATAATATACATTTCTTCTCAAGATGTTATATCTATATCCATTTGATAACTTTTTATTATCATCAGTTAATAATTTATTTACAGAAATACAAAGGTTTGATCTCAGTAGGAATATTAAGCAAGGTTGCCTTGTCTGCTGAAACCTTTTCTTATTGCTTACTCACATCTTACCTAGGCTTGAGGGAAAATATTTTAGGAGTTGGTACTTGAGCCAGAACTTCAAATGTGACAGTTGATGTTGCCATTCTGTTTCAAAGGATAAAAGAGAGATTCATAAAGACAATGCCTATGTTAAATATTTCTGTGTGTTTTCAGGATTAAACATGATTAAATGTTCAATTTTTCCATTCAAGCAATGCTGAAATATACAGTACAAATGGCGTTCCACTCAAACACGTATCACATACTTTCATTTAAGTACTCTCCTAATTCATTTCAGGGTCGTAGTGTGCTTAAGGAGTGGGGGGCAAAGCTTGAGGTGTTCCTGAAGAGGGAGTCATTTCATCATCGAGCCAGCATTTAAACCAGGGGTCCTCAATCACGGCCCTGGAGGGCAACAGTGGCTGCAGGTTTTTATTCCAACTAGTTTCCTAATTAGGAAGCAGTCCATGCTGATAATGAAACTTGGTGTTTGACCGTTTGGCTTGTTAATTCTTGCATTCATCCAAAAGCAATTTTAATCTCACTATAGAATTTCCTTCTGTGAGAACATTATCCAAGTGTTTTGTGGACCAGAATAGATTTAAACTTAATGGTCCTTCCAATTCCCCTCTCATTCATTTGTAAACATTTTTATCACTGATACTTCATGGTAAGCATGTGAGCTGGAGAGCTGCTGGTTTATTGGTTATTTGCATCTCATTATTAACTAATGTCTGATTAAGAAAATGGGCAACAATTTAACTTAAATGTAGCTGCTAAAATCTAAAATAGACAATTAAGGGGTTCTGACTGACTGACTAAATAGTAACAGGCAAGAGAAGTAAAATTGAGCCCAAAAACGTATTGCTTTAGTAGTAAATAAAAGGGTTCTAATTATGAAATTGGCTAAAGTGAAAACCTGTAGCCATAGCAGACCTCCAGGACTGTAATGGCGGACTTCTGAGCTACAAAGTAACTAAAATGTGTCTTTAATGAATGAAAGCACTAACAAGGCATAGAGTTAAACACCAACTATCATTATCAGCATGGACTGATTTCTATTTAGGACACTGGCTGGAATGAAAACCCGTAGCCACTGTGGCCATCCAGTACTGTGATTGAGGAGCACGGATTTAAACTAACAATAACATCCGTGGGATGCGAGAAGAAAACCAGAGCAGCTGATAAGAAAACTCACTGGCATTGAAATACAAATAGATAAAAGAATACATTTTAATCATTGCTACTCAAGGATATTTCCTTATACGGACATACTTTGTTGTCTCAATCAGAAGGTCCATCTTGTGCTGTACTC
The DNA here is from genome assembly GCF_016835505.1 of Polypterus senegalus. Taxonomy (NCBI): domain Eukaryota; kingdom Metazoa; phylum Chordata; class Cladistia; order Polypteriformes; family Polypteridae; genus Polypterus; species Polypterus senegalus. Next base: position 65,647,252 of record NC_053159.1, on the reverse strand, counting down.
AGCTCCCATGTACTGTTTGTTCTCCTTTTAGATAATCCATCAGAAATACAGGATAAAAGAATTTCATATTTGCAAAAAAAGAAAAACTATTTCAGAAAGGAATATGTGTAATGTATTACAATCAGTTGGATTAAGTGTTTATAGCATATAAATGTATACTTACTCGAACTGAAAAAGCTTAAGAACATTCTAAATACAAAAACCCTGTGTGTAATATCTTGCTAAATTTCTAATAAAAATGATTTGAAATTTCTTGTTAAACATTCATTTTCACATTCACAAGTCAACTGGCAAGCTAGCCGACTTTCATAGATATACATAATTATTCAGTTCATCTTAACTAATTCTAAAACAACAAATACATTTTCTTCCTTCTTATTGTCTGATATTTTTTCCATTAATTTATTTGTAATGTACCAAATGACCAAATCGGTGTCCCATTCTTGGGTAATGAAGTTTAGCTTGACCATCTCATGCTAAAATTAATTACACCTTTCATAAAGATCATATTATTTTCAAGTCAAATTTTAAGACACTAGGTGGCTTTGCCCTCTGCTCGCTTTGCTTGCCAATCCCCCAGCCTGTGCTAAGCGCCAGCTACTTCATTTCTCTGCCGCTCGCATATGTGGATTTCACTTTCACGATCTTTACTATCAGTTTTTTTAGACTTTCGAATTTTAGTACTTGCATAATCTCTAACCTGCTCTGCATGTGTATCGCGCCAACGTTTTTGAACCTCTTTACGATGTTCTACTTTGTCTTCTACTCTTTTGTCTTTTATTTCCGACCCCCGCTTGGAGTGGAGAGCGCAGGAACTGTGTCTGATAATAGCATTCACACAAATGAGAAGTTAGCGGATGGTGGGCACACCAGCCATTTTGCATCTCGTGTATGTGAATTTCATTTTCACTAAATACCAAATCTTTTAATTTTCGCAGATACACCTCTTCACTGGGAAGAAACACTACTTTTCCCTGATGGCACATAAATTAGACAATCTTAAGGTTTAAAGCTGAACAATATCTAAATACTTCTGTCATATCAACTATGTCCATATATTCAGTCTCTTTTCGCTGTTCCATTATTACACCAAGTAATATTTTCATTTTGTTAGTGCTAATGTGATCTTTACTATAATTTTTTTGAGACTTTCGAATTTTAGTACTTTTATTAACAATGTTCTACTTTGTCTTCTACTCTTTGTCTTTTCTTCATCTACGGTTTGTCTTTTATTTCCGCCTCCGCTTGGACCTGTTAGGTTTTCACTTCATCTCTTGGCACAAAGTTTTGTCTCGCAGGACATGAAATTATCTCTCTGAAAAAAGTCTTGTCCTGTCCCATGATTTTTTTTATATAATAGAGAGATTTCAAAATGTACAGTATTTTCTATGTCTATTTGACCGAAATATTCTAAATATTAATGTCATTCTTAACTGCTGCTGGTTTCTGGCCTTATGATGCGACGGCTAAGGCACTGTACTTTAAACAAACAGTTCCCATCTCAAACTCGCTGTAAGACCCCAAGCAAGTCAAGTTCCTGTGCACCAGGCGTAGTTCATATATCAACAAGGAGTCCTCTGAATATCTAAATGGTAAGTGCACAATATAAAAATATAGAAAAGCAGAATATTGCAGAGATTTTCATGAAAAGTCCTTCAATTTTTAACCCACTTATTCCAGTTCAACTTGCAACCCTGAGTTTGATTAATCGAGTTTGAGAATGTTATATTAGGTTAATTCAATTTCAAAGTCATGGTGACAAGCAGGGAACCAGGAAATTCAAAAAAAGAGGACACTTTCTGGAATAAGAACAGGCAGCAACCCACATTAACTTACCTAATTAGTAGTATCCGTCTATTTTTTGCTAATAACTAGCAAGTTTACTCACCATTCACCACACAAAAACACAATCAAGGAATAGGGTTCCGGTGCCAGGTTTGCCTCAACTGATTGGATAATTGTGATACTCTTTGATATCATATTAATCTGCTAAAACACAGTAATATAGATTTAAACTTCAAGTAAACTGAGAGCCTCACAATCACCCGCTGCCCAGGAGATTATAACTCAAAATTGAAACAGCAACACCTCAAGTTTAGAATCAAACAGCTCTGAGGTGAAAAGGGACAGGCCAAAATAACAAAGTAAGAAAATGCAAACTACTCACACTGACCAACTCAAACAAAAACTCTGGGCTGTCCTGTAACAACACTAACCTTGTCAGCACGTGTTTTCTGGACTATGCAAGGCTGGCAAACAACTGAAAAATTACTTTCGAAATACCTGTTCTTCCCTCACCAGGACATTGTGTGTATTTGACACAGGAACATCATAATTCTTGTTTCTTTTCCACACATTGAAAGAGCACACGTAAGGCTTCCTTGATGGTTTTTTCAAGTTTAGCACCTTCAGGTGGTCCTCCTTAGCGGTCCAATAACGATTAAGATGGAACTCAGTACCAATCTGATCTAGGTACTGTCTTGTGCTCAGTATGTTCCTGATATTGATCTGCTTTCTCTTCTTTCATATTACTTTGACAACTATTAAGGGAGCAAAGGATACTTTACTCGAACTGAAAGTGGAAATGCATGATTAAATAAATAAATAAATAAACAAATAAATAAATAAAAGACACTCCTGATTTTGAAACTGATAATAAATTAAATTGCTAAACTGCAAAATTCAGGTTGAACATGCACACATAAACACACAATGGTACAGGGCCAATGGAGCTAGCATCATGATCCGGAAGCAGCCTTATGCAAAGACAATTTTACATGCTACAAGAAGCAATATATTTCTAGTAATTAAATGACATTGAACATATGATGAACTATTGGAAAAAAAACACTTTAGAAGACAAAGCTTATGACTATTATAAACATTTTACTAGTAGGTTAAATTATTGAGGGAAGCTTATTACTTACAGTTTTTTGCACAATATATGCCAAAAAGGTTGCCAGTTGCTGCGGATACAAACAATTACATTATGTTACAGTTAATGTTTCATGGCTGGAGAAGGCTGTTCATGGTCTTGGGGTGCTGGTGCCAGTTTCAGCATCCCTGCATTAGGCATTATTATTATTATTTATTATTTTTTTTTTAAACATTTAGGCACACAAATTAAATTTCATCTTGTCTGACCACACCCACTTTTGGTACATTTGTACTATCAGGTAAATGTCTACCTGCAGGTTTTCTTTATGATATTCTTACCTCTGCTATACAGGGCAGTACTGCAGAGCAACTAGTACATTGCTAAATGTCATCATTCCCTTCCCTCACTGTCACTGAATTTCCTAATTTGTAAAATCAGATTTGTTTTTGCAGTGTTATTATCTTGAAGTATGCACAGTTTGGGTAGTGCAACACATCCCTCTCATTGCCAATGACTAATTTCACAGTGTATCTTAAATTAATAACATTTTCCTGATCTGTGCTTTTCAGTGGAATAAACAAAGGGCATTTTTAATGTGCATCGGTCTTCATTGGTAGCATGAAAGTCAGTCCCTTGCTAGTTCTTTATAAAAACAGGTGTTTTTCAGAAAGCAAGTGTGCCTCTACAGAGACCATTGAAATAATTTGGGATTGTGATTTGACCAACTATAGTTTACCTTTGCAGAAACAGAAAGAGAGTGTGTAAAAAAAATCTTTTAAAAAGTTAATAATGGCCAACAATTGCCCAAATCTTTATGTATAGTTCACATAGTTTAAATATTCAAGGTTACGAATGGAAAATGTTTACGAACCCTTTATTAGCTGTTGGAGGCTCCTTTAGTTGGTATGGCCCCAGTCAGATCTTGCTGAAGCTGCTTACTCAGACCTGTAACTTATCTAGAAGGCTTCTTCTTCTTCATGCAGCTGCTTCAGTGTCGTAACATGGTTAAGATTAAGTCACAGTTTTTCAATAGAACAGAAGTCAGGGCTGTAATTTGGCCTTTCTAAAATGTGGAAATTCTTCTGTTCAAACCACTCCATTTTCGATTTACTTGTGTGTTTGGGGTCATTGTCATGATGCATGACTCATCTTTTTCTGAACATCGAATCATAAAAGATGCCTTGCAGAATTTCCCTAATAGAACTTAGACTTCATTGTTCCTTCAATGACCACAACCCATCCAGTCCCTGGGTCAGCAATGCAGTCTCACCCCATGATCCTTCCTTGACCATGGTTCATAGTTAGGATGGCCTTTAGAAAATCTGTGATCATCACCCATGAAAGCCACTCTTATTCAGGATGTTTCATGTGCGATAATAACGAACACAGACATTATCAGCTGCAAGAAGCACCTCACGATCTTTATGAACAGCAGCAACAGTAGTTTTCTTCCATTAATGCACAGTATGGCTGTCTGTAGAAATATGTCTTAATGAGGTCATTATTGCCACATGTCCAGAGTCCAGTGAAATTCATACTTGCATGTGCCAATCAACGTATCACTACTCTCTGCAATACCATGATCAGAGAGCATAACAGCCTTACCTTGTTAATTCTGTCTTCCTTACCTCAAATATATGAATTTAACAAAATTTGTTTTTACTTAAACAGGCCATTGGCATGACAATTCTCATCAGTCCTATTAATCTAAAATAGGAATATTCAGTGATACGGTTTTCTATGGACTACTCATCCTAAACATTTAAATTGTATAACATTCAATGATGAAATGTGTCAGCTACTCTTATCTTATTTAAATACACATATTTATATTCAACTTAAGATTTCTGCATAAATTGGACTTCAAATGTAATCAGATGTTCATCTAAGTCGTAAAAATAGATCTAGAGAAAACAATAACACACAAAATTGTATACTTTTTCATTAATTTATTGATCTAAAAGATCAATTTTCAACACAATAAACCCCCTTTTTTTACACATCAAATACAATAACACCACCATCTCATTACCAATAAAATATCAGAATCTTCAACAACCCAAGTTCTCAGTCGATTTATTCCATTAAAGGGTTGCAGTAGCCAAAGGCCCATACTTGCAGCAAAATTGTAATCAAACCTTCGTTTTAAAACCAAAAAGTTCTTTTAAGATTGACAAGCATAAGTTAAGTAAGGCTGTCATTCTTTGGAGTTTTTTCTATCACTGTCGGACTTTTCTTATTACATCTGAACCTAGAGTTACATCGCTTGCTTCAGCAGTGAACTCAAATTAATACCAAAAAAAGGTCTGAAATCCAAAGTTATCATTTTTATCTTTTTAAATATAATTGTATCTAAACAAAAAACTTCTTTGTGAATGAAAACCTAATGTAAAATGGAAATTAAAAAAACTCAATTATATACATTCCTTTAATTAACAGATTAACTTAGCATCAAAAAGCGACATCCTAAGCTACCTCCAGTTTTAGGGTCACCTTACCAATGGCATGGCCCCTATAAAAAACTCCTTATGGCTCTCCAATTGCATGCTTACCCAGCTTGTGCTTTGGGGCGAGTCACTTAAGCAAGAGTCAGAAGAGGCCAAGACAACAAGACGGACATTTTGGGCCAAAGCAGCAGCTTACTGCGAATGCACAATACGGGAAAATATGCCTTCAGGTTCTCCTTTGTCCCCAAGGGCTACGAGAAATCCTTCTTCCCGTCTCCTTTTAGCCAGACTGGCCAAAGATTTGAAGGTTCGAGGTTCTGTTATAGCAAGGTCCGACAAGACTTTCCTGTTCAGTGCCACCTGACACTGCAACCAAAAGACAATGGATATGAGAAAGAGTGTTTACCCTGTCTCACACAGCTGCGTCAAGCAGTGTCGATAAATCAACAGATTTCAGAAAATGTTCCCATCTTCGATTTGCTTCACACTAGTTGAACGTAATGAAACTGTGCCCAATAACTAGTGTGCAGCATTACATGCTTGTATGTTCCTTAGTTTGAGATACAGCAACAACAACAACAAAAAAAAAAAATAAGGTGTGGCTCCAATTTTACAGATTATTATATAGTATTAGATGTCTTTGACTTTTAAAATAGTTGGGCCACAGTTGGATATTTGCCAGTTTATAGCTTGCTGAAAATTGTATAAAACCTTTATTTTGTGCAGTAGAGTAGCTTTGGCACTCTATTATCTCCACACTAAACCACATCAGATCTTTCATATTTAGATAGATTATAGTTCTTCTTTAGCAACTAGGTGCCTATCTAAAAGAACTCAAACTTTCTGATTTATGAAGCAGTAAAAATGGACAAAAATCTTTTCACACCTGTAATTTCCAAATGCATATTGTCCATGTATGACAAAGCCTGCCATAAAAAAGGATTTTTTTTTTCAGGAAAGAGCTTGGCTTAATTAGTAAATGCACAAAATATGAACTTGCTAACTTGAACCAAACTGTATGAAGCAAATCAGAGATTATCATTCAGGAGGACTCTGTTGATTTCACATGGATTGACTCAGCCACCACTTTTTTCACAAATCCTCAACAAAAGGTGCCAGTGACATTCAGTCCACATTTTGCTTTTATATTCTGATAAGAGGCACCAGACTAATGATACTCACTTTGAGGAGGTTGTGGATGAGAGCAGGGTACTTCATGCCATGTTCACGGGTGGCAGCAGCAATACGACTAATCCAGAGCTACAAATAAAGAAATGAATAGTTAAGTTCTTTGTTACAGAATCTTTTCATGACACGGTATTGAAAATAAAAAAAAAACTTTAAAAAATGAAAACGCACAGCGGCAGTGTTTCAGTTGTACTGCAGACTAGAATATTTTTGTCAGTTCATAGACTGAAGCAAATTTCTATTTTGTACAGAACAAAGCCAATCTGCATCTCGACTTAGTCTTGAATTCCAGGTAAGATCAAGCTATGCTACAGGGACAACTCCATAGTAAGATGGAAACTCCTCATAATGATTAAATGCCAATTTCTGCCTCGTATTAGCATACCAAAACTCATAAAATATATGAGCGAATGTTGGCGTGATAATATATTCGTATTGGCTATTGTCATTCAACAAAATAATAATTAACTTCTTCCATGACAACGTGAAATGCTCTAATCAGAAAACACATGTTTTCCAGAACAATCGAGATTAATGAAACTGTCGGGATCTCAGTAGACGAAGTATACGCTACATTACCGTCCTCATGATCCTCTTCTTTGCCTTGCGTGCCTTGGTGGCGAACACGAATGCCCGGCGCACACTCCGCACTGCCAGTCGGAAGCACCGATTTTTCCGACCACGAAAATGCTGAAAAATAAATAAATACGATACATCAGTAAGCCACAAACGCACTCACGTTGACATCTTCTGGTTTTATATGAGGATGCTGTCGCAGTGCTCCCTTACTCCAAAGAAAACCTATTCAGCATCTCCTACTCTTGACCCATTTTAAAATTCTCAGATACACACGTTCTGCCAGCCGAGATCCCCATCACTCACCCTGGCATGCTTTAGCACTTCTTGGACTCGCCAGTACCGATCGGGCCCCCTGCTTCGGATCCAGCGCGACAACGAAAGAAACACCATGCTGAACTGCTTATTACTAACGACCCCTCATCCAGTTACACCCTTAAAGCTGCATGGGCGCCGCCATTGAACAAAAAACGTAACTTCCTATTGGCAAAGGTTGGCGGCCATGTTATGTGGGGATGTTATTAGTTCCACCTACGAGGGTCATTGTTCTTTCCCAAAGCAAGTGAAAACGTCACACTCTGTTCTGTTAACATTGTCGGCCATGTTACCCAGGGAAAGCGTTCATCTCACTAAATGTATTTTATAAATGAGTGAGAAACATCCAGTGTAAGGGAACGTTACTTTTTAAACGTGAACTGGTTACATTAGTCATTACTTACAAAAAGTACCTAAATATGTTATATATTTAATTTTTACAGTGCTAAATATGTTATATATTTAATTTTTACAGTGAATTACTTTTTGTTCTTTTTCCCCACACCAGGCCCCCGAAGATTTGTGGAATGAGTACTTACCGCTGTGCCACTTGATCACTCTGTTTCAGCATGCCTATAGAAAATAGATGGATGAATATTGAACTGAAACTTTATTTGTAGGTTTATGTTACTGGAATGGACAAAGAACATTCTTTTCTGTTTGGCTGCACGATTGAGCCCTGAAAAGAACCTTTGAGGCTTCTTGCCTCAGACCCAGTGCTGCTGTTATAATCGCTGTCTCCCTGTCACCCTGAACCAGACAGATTAAATTTACCCCTCAGCACATGCAGGATTAAATGCATATTTAGAACTTTTATGCAATTCTTTTCACTTGATTGCATGTTATGCATGTCACCAGACCTCACTAGCAGTCACCAGACATTGTAGCACATACGTGAACAATGTTACTGAATTATACAATATTTCTGCCGTGATAACACTGTAGTGTATTTATTTATTTTGTTTGTTTGTTTATTGGAGTATTGGGAGTAAGCTTTGGTAGTAATGCATACTCTGTTTTTTCTAAGTAAAACAGATATTTTTACCTAAAGAAAATCATTATTATGTTATGTTAAAATGCCATCTGTCAATGTAACGTGGGTTACTTTTAATGCGTTACCCCCAATACTGGCAGCAACGAAGGGAAAATTATCTTGGCATCTGTGTGAGCCACGAGTCACCAAAGGTGTTTGGAACATATGTCACTCAGCTTATATGATTTATAGGTCGATTCAAAACTAGTAGAGTATAACTTATCCAATACTATGCCAATGCTATTACAAAATCATTTTTTGTGTGGGTGCAAAATGAAGCCTGAGTTGCTGGAGGCTGAATGATGCTGCGTTTAAGTGCTCTTGGACAGAAGGTAACTATAAGTGTCCAAGTCAGAAGTTCCATGTGGATTCACTATGAAATAGAAGCTACAGATCTGACAAATTAAATAAAACAAAGTTACCTGAATTGTCCAAGTTGTGACGTAAAACTGACCTTTCATCTCAGTCAATTGTATAAAATAAAACATATAACCCAGTCAACCAGAAATGCAGTTTTTTGGGTCAAATTGCATTTGAAGCAAAATGATACACATTTTTATAAATGTATATGTTCTGTATTTCCACAAAAAATAATGTTTATCTTTATTTACCTTTTTGAACACCAAGTAACAAATCAGCAGGGGCTTTGTGTTTTTCTGAATAGCCTGAACCCTTGTGAACACACTGCAGTGGAAAGGTGACCACAACTTGGAGTTCACAATAGCCCAAGAGCTGTAATGCAGAGAGATCTGAGTGTGGCATGAGTGTGGGTAGATGTATGGGAATGAATGTCAAGAAGGGTGCCAGAATTAACCTAGAGAACCAAGGCCTAATCCATGGATGAGATGCCAGTCTTTTACAGAAGACATGTTCACACACATGCATGGGGCCAGTTTTGAGATGTGAATTAAGCTAGTAATAATACACATCTCTCAGACATAGATAGATAGATAGATAGATAGATAGATAGATAGATAGATAGATAGATAGATAGATGTTGTAATTCTCTCCTTTGCTACTACCTCCAGGGGGTCCAGAGGGTGTCCCATAGTTGAGCCTACCCTTTTAATTAACTTGTTGATTTGGTGAGTCTTTCTTGAAATGATGTTACCAGCCCAGTACACCACAGCGTAGAATGCCAGTCTGACAATTGAATTCAGATTCTTGAAGGTTTGAGGCAAAAAATACTGTGCAACTGTGGTTTAATGTCCGGGACTGAAGCTCTATTTTAATTATTTTCTGGGTGATACGCCAGAAACATGGTACACCCTGCACTCACCAATATCAACTAATACGATATGCTAATGCAGAGTTACCGATTAACCTAAAAACTAAGAAAATCAAAGTGAGTATAATATTAATCATAGAAAACACTTCCCATTATTATCCTACAGCTGCCCTGGAATCTTTACAAAGCATAATTTTGAGCGAATGACTAGGGCTTGCTGCTTCCTTTTGCTTGAACTGTTCCAGGTTGTCATCAAATCCAGCGGGTTTCTGGCCTGACCTTTGATGTTTGCTTGACATTCTTGCTTCAAGTTCATCATCTCTGAAAGCCAAAGTTAGTGAAGTCATTAAAATAAACTGTAGACATATTCATAGAAAAGGTAAGTTTGTCCACAAGCAATTTTTATTTGAAATATCTTTGTTTTTGAAAATATAGAAAAACAAGGGATAAATATTGTGTTGGGCGGCACGGCGGCGCAGTGGTAGCACTGCTGCCTTGCAGTTAGGTGACCCGGGTTCGCTTCCCGGGTCCTCCCTGCGTGGAGTTTGCATGTTCTCCCCGTGTCTGCGTGGGTTTCCTCCCACAATCCAAAGACATGCAGGTTAGGTGGATTGGCGATTCTGAAATTGGCCCTAGTGTGTGCTTGGTGTGTGGGTGTGTTTGTGTGTGTCCTGCGGTGGGTTGGCACCCTGCCCAGGATTGGTTCCTGTGTTGGCTGGGATTGGCTCCAGCAGACCCCCGTGACCCTTTATTCGGATTCAGCGGGTTAGAAAATGGATGGATGGAAATATTGTGTTGTTCCTTAAAGAACTTTTGCTTGACAAATAAAAAAAAATAATTCTGGGAAGGGTTCTTTGCATATAAATTTGTTTCTTTGGGCTTTGAAAGAGGTTCCTAATGTGTGGTCCGAACAGAAATCAGCCTGCCTGTGACAAAGGATTCAGTTAGGAAGGTCAGCCAGATGATGCTTGCTGTGATTCTTTTTAAAAAATAATAAAAATATTGAAGCGTTATTACTGTAGTCTTTAATGATATACCTACTGGACTAGTAAACTGTACTCAATTTGAAACATTTTGTTGTTTTGCTAGGGCAATATTATGGATAACCTAAAATATTATACAGTGGTGCCTCAGTTTGCGAGCATAATTCATTTCGGAAACATGCTTGTAATCCTAAGCACTCATATATCAAAGCGAATTTACCCATAAGAAATAATGGAAACTGAGATGATTCGTTCTACAACACAAAAATATTCATATAAAAATGATTAATACAAAATATAAAGTAAAAATATGTAAAACAAATTAACCTGCACTTTACCTTTGAAAAGAATCATGGCTGGCGTGAGGGAGACGAAAGAGAGGAGAAGAGGAGGAGGGGGGTTATTGTGTAGGACGACTTTCACTCTAACTAACGGAATCACTGCTATCTGTTGGCTCACTGGAATCGTTTTTCTTTTTTGCTACTTTAACAAGGAAACCTATCTAATGACAGTTGCTTTTGCCTGAAGAGTCACTACACTTGGACACAAAATTTAAAAAAATGCTTTACGCACTGTGAGGATTCTAAACTCTTTTGGGACTCCCCCCAATGGAACAATATGCGTAAGAGTGTCCCGAAGCAACCACAGGCTCCCAGCGCTGTAGCAGTTTGCCATAAAAGCAAATCACGGTCACTCTATAAGCGCCTGCCATCGATGGGTGTTGCAAGGAACATTATAAATGCAAGAGCACAATATTACTTAGCCACTAACCTGGTCACAACCCTGCCAGATTGCTGTGTCTCTGTGTAGGAGAGCGGTAGATCCCGCTACAATAAATAACCGTGCTGTTCCGGTTTCACACTGAATAAAGCTACTGAGACTCAGCCTCGTGTTTTGGGGGTGCATGACAGGGACTGGCACGTTACAACACACACACACGTGGTTACCATGCTATAGTAAACAGTATACGCTCATACGGATGTTGACTATATGAGTGAGGCACGCCGACTGAGAACGTGCATGGGAGACAATTACCCACAATTCCATGGCAAGACAGAGTGAGAAAGAGAGAAGAACCATCGGCTCAGTTGTGAACACGTGACTCTTGGCCGACAAAGCATATACAGACTACTCGTACTGCAAGACCTCACTCGTTTATCAAGTTAAAATTTGTTAAAAAAATGTAGCTCATCTTGCAAAACGCTCGTAGCCTAAGTTACTTGCAATCCAAGGTTATACTGTATTAAAGAACCAAACTCAGATACTGCTGTGGCCTTGTATCCCCCAGGCATGTGGGTTCAAACCCAAGAGGCATCATTTCACAATGTAAAATTATGACCTATATTCTCTCTTAAATGAAATGATGTTATGCATTTCAGTCACATTTTTGTTTATCACAATGATTAAGTTACATTTTCAGACATTTGAGTAAAAATTTCATTGTACACTCCACATGTGACAGTACTATTGTTACTGTTGCTACTACTATTACTAAAATGGCAGCATCACTATGCAAACTAAGCTTCCTACTCCTCTTGAGATATGTCAGAATGGGTAAGATCTTAAAGCTCTCTCTTAGCCCAACTGAATTCTTGCACTAGGGCCAAGGGTGTGTATGTGCTGGCGGCATCCAAGCAAGGCAGGAACCAACCCTAAACAGGAATCCAGGCCATTAGAAGGCAAATAATACAAACACAAATTTTCATTGAAAATATGTCTTTGTGTTTGCTGTAATAGTTCTCTAAATTGTTTATGAAATGTAGCTAAAGCATTAAGGGTAAAATACCATCCATCCATTACCATCCCACATAATCCAGTTCAGGCTTGTATCTAGAAGCACTTGGTCTCACGCCCATGCTCAATCCTGCCAGACCAATTTAGTGTTGTCACAGTTTAGGGAGAGATCATTACATTTTTATCTTCTTACACTTATTTTTATAATGTATCCAATATTTTGTACCATTTTGTCATCAATGAAGTCATCGCTCCACCATTTTTGATGTCCAGTTGCTATGATGCCACGTGTCACTGGGGGCATGACTGGAGGCTTTCTTATTTAAGGGTGAGCCACATTCTTAGTAATTCTGTGCACCTTTTTCTAGAAAGTGAAGTTTCTCAGGTAATGCTGCTTTGAGGGTTTTAGATTTTTGTTTTTGATTAACATTTGTTCTGACTTTGAGCCTGTCTGTTTCTTTTAAAGTGGTTGCCATGCTTTTTGTTATCTAGTGTTTTGACTTCACTTCTTTTCTGTTTTTGTCCTAAAGTATCTCTGTCTCACTTTTAGTGACCTGATATTTGTGGAAAGATCAAAATGTATTTGCTAATTAAACTAGCAGGCATGTGTTTAGGATGTTTGAGAAAAAGGGGTATACTTGGAAAGAAATCTACAGTATGTGGGCAGTTAAAAAACAAAGAAACGCTACACAGAGAGAGCTTAGGCACCACCATGCCACCCTAAGGTATAAAACCTTTCTGCCTTAACACAAACATACTCTTCTTGATGTCTATAGCAGATCAAATTAGCATTTAGGTTTTATCTCAAAATGGATTTTAGGATATCTTTAAATGATATGCAGTCAGGGCGGCAGGGTGGCGCAGTGGTAGTGCTGCTGCCTCGCAGTTAGGAGACCTGGGTTCGCTTCCTGGGTCTTCCCTGCGTGGAGTTTGCATGTTCTCCCTGTGTCTGCGTGGGTTTTCTTCCGGGCGCTCCGGTTTCCTCCCACAATCCAAAGACATGCAGGTTAGGTGGATTGGCAATTCTAAATTGGCTCTGGTGTGTGGGTGTGTTTGTGTGTGTCCTGCGGTGGGTTGGCACCCTGCCCAGGATTGGTTCCTGCCTTGTGCCCTGTGTTGGCTGGGATTGGCTCCAGCAGACCCCCGTGACCCTGTATTTGGATTCAGCGGGTTAGAAAATGGATGGATATGCGGTCACTCATGGTTCCCACATTTTACAACACAATTTACATGACTTTTCTTTCAGCACAGTTTTCATTGTGGAGCAAGTATAAAGAACTGAATTTAACTGTCACAAACTGTGTGGACAACAATACAGCCACAAAGAGCATGTACATGTAGACACAAGTTAATATTAAAACATAAGAAGTTTCAGTCAAGAAGTGACTATCCGACTTGTATGGGTGGATAACAGGGCCTGTATCCTGCAACAAGTGCACTAACAGACTTGCGGAGAATGGGGGCCCTCAAACCAAACAGAGAAGAGAGATGAAGAAGGGTGCAAGGTCCAGAATATGCACAGCATGGTCGGAAGGTCATCTAATAAACTCTTTAGAGAGCCCTAGCTAATAAATAAGCTCTTCCAGTGTTTTTTGCATGGATCAAGCTACAGCATAAACTTAAGGTTCTGGTGCTGTGGGGCAGTCTTGTTAATGATTACACATTCCCATTCAGTTGATAGTTTCACCAAATAAAGAATTGTGCTTAATGACATGGTCATGTGACTTTCAAACCCTTGCCCCTCAAATAGACTCAAGCCTTTCTGACCGAGAGATTTTTTTTGCTTAGAGTTGGTCCATACATATTTGGAGGGTGACACAGTTTTCATAATTTTGGCTCTGTGTACCACCACAATGGATTTGATGAATTAAAACATTCATGCTGTGATTGAAGTGTAGACTTTCAGCTTTAATTTAAGGGGTTTATCAAAAATATTGTATAAGCTGTTTAGGAATGACATCCATTTTTCTGCATAGCCTCCAAACCATTTCCAGGGGCTCAAAAGTACTAGGGCATTTGACTAACAAGCTGTTCCATAGTGAGGATGAAGCAGTTCCCTCATTATTTTATTAACTATTACTGATTCCAAGTGTGAAATGTGCATTTGGAAGCTGTCACTGTGAACTCTCAATATGAGGTCCAAAGAGCTGTCTGTGCAAGTGAAAACAGTCCATTAGGCTGAGAAAACAAAACAAACCCTTTAGAGAGATAACAGAAACATAAGGAGTGGTCAAATCATCCATCTGGCAAATTCTTAAAAAGAAGGAACACACTGGTGAACTCAGCAACATCCGAAGGTTTGAAAAGCCACAGAAGACAACTGTGATGGATGATTGCAGAATTCTGTCCTTGGTGAAGAAGAACCCCTTCACAACATTTAACTAAACCAATAATACTCTCCGGGAGGTAGACATATCATTGCCAAAGTCTACAATCAAGAGAGGACTTCATGAAGGTAAAGACAGAGGGTTTACCACAAGGTGCAAACCACTGGTAAACCTCAAGCATAGGAAGGACAGATTAAACTTTGCCAGAAAACATTTTTTAAAGCCTGTCCAGTTTTGGAACAATTTTCTTTGGACAAAGGAAACTAAGATCAATATGTACCTCACTATATGGAAAGTGAAGAGTATGGAGAAGAAAAGAAATGGTTCATGATCTGATGAATACAACATCATATGTGAAACGTAGTGGAGGCAGTTTTAAGTCATGATCATGCATGGCTGCAAATGGAGGTCAGCCATTAGTATTTATTGATGTTATGACAGCTCGCAGAAGTAGCAGGATGAATTCTGATGTGTACAGGGATATGATATCTTCTCAGATTCATTTAAATGCAGCAAAATTCATAGGACAACACTTCACATTACAGATTGACAATGAGCAGGTAATGGGCTGGTGGCATTTTAGCTCTTTATCAATGTTTAATCCATTACTAAAACATAAATATGCCCGGAGATAACCCATGGCCCCAAGTCTGAGAGATTTTGGGGACCCTAACTGTCTCCAGTAGGGACTGTCTTTGAGGACCTATTGGCCATGGAATCAGTCAGTATTTGTACTTTTTGTGTTGAGTAAACCTAAATAATTTAATAACTGTTTAAGTTCAAACATTTGTGTCCAAGGGCCTTTAGGTGGGCAAAATCTGACCATGGTCCTTTGTGTTGCTCTCCTAAATACCTCAAATGATGCAGCTGAGTATACTGTATACTGTATATATATATAGAGAGAGAGAGCGAGAGAGAGAGAGAGCGAGAGAGAGAGAGAGAGAGCGAGAGAGAGAGAGAGAGTGCAGTTCATTTTCCTGCTGTCATGAGTATGTGCAATTAATACCCAGCATGTTCCCCTCAGTCGTGTGTGGTGTGACTAAGTGTGTCAGTTGTGCTTGTGTGACACTGTGAATATTTGCATAAAGAGTACTACATTCATTCATTCATTTAGTCTCCCATTTTGTAAACCCACTATTTCAGAGGAGAGTCACAGAGAGGTTGGAGCATATTCTAGTATGTGAGCCTGTTAACACCTGGTAATATATACTCTATATACTGTAAATAATCTAGGTAAAAATATAAACAGCAAAATCGTTAACTCTGCGGTGGGCTGGCGCCCTGCACTGGGTTTGTTTCCTGCCTTGCGCCCAGTGTTGGCTGGGATTGGCTCCAACAGACCCCTATGACCCTATAGTTAGGATATAGCGGGTTGGATAATGGATGGATGGAAAACGGTTAACTTTGTAGATAACTTTTTTTTCAGAACTCATTAATGCAATTGTACAGTAAGCCTGTTTGACTTCTGCTGAACCTTTCATTTTTTTTTATTTGCTGTTTTACTCTGTGGTAAAGTACTTATGAAGGACCACTATTACTGTACAGCTCTGTGTGTCAGGTGAGGGGTTGAGTGCTGCGTTTCATGGGTTGCCTTCAGAATGTATCGTATTTGCTAGGATTTTTTGTTTAAATTAGATTGTGATTTGTTCTTTATGTATTCTGTGATTTTTCTGGTTAGAGAGGCGGAAGTTTCAAAGTAAGGTAATTGTACTCACTAAGTGTTGTGCTGATGTGTTGCAGGTTGATTAGCACATGTAAGTATGCATTTCACTATACTCAGTGCAGGTGGCAATAATGACTATATAAACCTAGAAATAAAAATCACATTTGTCAGTTATGTGATTTATTTTGCATTTACAGTTTTCTCTTAACTATTGCAGTTTAAATATAGCAGTCATCATCTACTATATCTCAGCTATATTTGTGTAGCATTGTGAGTAAATGCAAAAAAGATAAAACATATTTGCTTATTTACATGTCACAAGCTGTGAAAGAGACATTCTGTCTGTCCAATATGTTAAAACGAAATACATTTGTTGATTGTCTGTCATAAGTTGTGTTTGTGACATTCTGACTCCTTGTGATTTCAGTGAGTCAAACTGTATGTCAGCCATGTTTCTGTAGTGCTGTTTGTTTGGTGCTCTAAAAATATATATAGAAAGTGAGCGGAATTCAAGTAAAGTGCCAGCTATTTGTCATTTTGTATGAGTGATGTGTCATTATCTTTCTATCAGTTATTTGTTATATTTTGTCAGTGACATTCTCTCTCCTTATTTCTCCATCTCTGTGCTATTTGGTGTGATTGTGTCCATCAACATGCTCAATTCAAATATATCTTACTCTCTGCTAACATCACTCTATGGGCTGTCTGAGGACCCAATTTCCCCCCCTATGTATGCAATTGGCATTTGGGCCAAGGCAATAATAATAATAATAATAATAATAATAATAATAATAATAATAATAATAATAATAATAATAATAATAATAATAATGTTTTATTTACATAGCACTTTTCTCAAGCCCAAGGATGCTTTACATTGTATGTAAAAATTTAAGAAACCAAATACACAAACAACAAAATATAAAAAAAACAAACAGGAAAAAACAATATAGTGAAAAGAAAAGACAAGGAAAGAAAATGATGGTTGGTGTCCTGAAGGATGTCCAATTTAATATTATAATGTACTGAGGACAAAAAAAGGCATACAGTGATGTTAAAAGAAAATGATTGATCTCTGCTGTTTTAGGTTTGAGCACTTCATGGTGTGGAGCTCCTATGTCCTTAGAAGATGGTCCATGAGTGATTGCTGTTTTCCGGTGATCTATTGATTGAAGTATCAAAGAATCCAGAATGGCCAGATTCCCTCATGAAGCGGGCAAGACAGATCTTCTGCTTGTTTCTTTTCCTTTTTTCTAAGGAAATAGATGAAACAAAATTTAGATGAGGTGTCACACTTAGTTTCTTTCTTGTATTAATCAAGTACAAACCTGTAAACTGCTCCTGATGCTCACATGTCTGAACTGCGACCAAAGAAGGACAAGAAGGTCTGGCTGAGAGGTCATGAACATGGGAGAGGACATCAGTATTGGCATGCAGAAGCCCCTTACGATGCACTATATTGAACTTATATCCCTAAAGGTCATGGAACCAGGGAGTAACCCTCAGGTTTTTTAACTTGTATGCAGCCATCCATTGTAAAAGAGCATGGTCAATGACTAAAGTAAACTTACATCCCAAGAGGTAGTATTTGAAACTACCCATTTATTGGCTAGAGCCTCCCACTCCACTACAGCATGCCTCATATCCATGTCCAGCAGTTTCCAGCTTAGATACAGTAAAGGATGCTCTGCACTGTCGACATTCTGACTTAACCTGGCATTCAGGCTGGTATCAGATGTGTCTGACTAGATTGTAAAAGATCCAGAAAAGTGAGGAGAATAACAGTGGTTGTAAGAGCCTGCGTAAGATCAAGAAACACCCTTTTCTGGATCACTGTACCAGACCACAGGCTGGTACAAACCTCAAATAATATCCCAATGACCCCAGAAATGCTTGTACTTTTCATTTTGTTTGGGGGCTATGACAAATTCTGTATGGTCAAAATTTTGGACATCAGAGGTTTAATAGTGCTTTAACCTACAATGTAGCCCTGATATTTTGCCTCAATTAAAACTCAGTTAAACGTTTATGTGTGAATTATGCAGTCCTGCCAGTGTCTGATTAGACTGATAAAAGTGTTTTCCTCTTTGGCCTCATGGGCTAAGGAAACTTACCAGTACTCCTTTGTCATATCCACAGTGGTGAGGAAGTGAGCAGTGCGCAGTTTCTTAAGAAGGTCAACCCCCCAAGACATTAAGAAGATATCATGTCACAAGATCTGAATTATTACAAAAATGCAAAGACTCTTCGGGTTTGGGTACTAAAACAATGAGGCTCGACCAGGGACTGTTGTATTCTCTGATGACCCCTAATTCCAACAACATATTTGCTTATTTACATGTCACAAGCTGTGAATGAGACATTCTGTCCGTCCAATAATTTTCTACCTCCAGCTTCTGAGTTGCCCCTTTTGGACAGATCCTGCAAACTGAACTAGGATATTAACCATAGAGAAAGGAGTCCCTACTCGATCCTTCCATGAGGAGATTTATGTCATACACCCTCTCTAATGGGCAGCAGTTCAGTTGCTTAACAAAGTAATCTACTAACCCTTTGAGCTCTTTTTTTCTATAAGGCCCCAGCCAGTGAGCCATACATTTAGAGTGGGGTGTAGGTACCAGAACGATTACACTGTCTACAGCTTGGAATTTACAGAGTGTTGTGCCATGATTGCATAGGCAGGCGTGCATCTGCTGGACCGTAGTTATATGTTCCTAGACAAGAGGCCAC
Source organism: Polypterus senegalus (assembly GCF_016835505.1). Lineage (NCBI taxonomy): Eukaryota > Metazoa > Chordata > Cladistia > Polypteriformes > Polypteridae > Polypterus > Polypterus senegalus. The sequence goes on along the minus strand of NC_053159.1, from coordinate 65,628,150 downwards.
ATCTTATCAAACCTTTCATGCATTTTAGCAATGTATTCCAGTATATTCTGGAATTATTGATTTTCTCAGACATCTTTAACAAGATCTAACTTTTTCCCTTTGGCTGTTCCCCCTAAAGCAGCTTGAATGGGAAAAACCCAGTACAGTATTGAAGTACCTCTTTGCAAGAAAAAAGAGTAAAGAGAATTAGTTGATCCCGAGCCCTCCTGTCTTTGCAGATCACTTTTTCCAACATCTGTCTGGTTGAGCCATTTGAACAGGTCATCTGTATGGGAATGATAGGCAAAGGTTTTTAAGTGATGTATCTGTAGAAATTTCTCTAATTTTCAGTAATACGTTAAAGTGAATGAAGTGCCCTGATCTATCAGGATCTGTTTAAGGATCCCAGACGCAAAAGCATACCTAGGAGTTCATGGATGAATTCTCAGAAAGGGATGACCTCCAGCTATCCAGTAGCATAAACAACAAGCACAAGGCATATAGCCCTTCGGTTGCTGCCACATCACACAAATCAAAAATAAATCAAGCTTTTTTTCTGGATAATTCAATCATAGAGGAATGGTGCCTTGTTCATAATGGAGTTGCAGTTTAATAAAGCAAGTCTGTCATGACTAGAAGCTGCAAAGTGCCTGGAAGGAGTAATTTCCTGCAGAGAATGTGAATTCTATGAGTTCTAGTTGGTACTATAAGAGCAGCATTTGAGTTAGGATTGTGAAATCCCAGATCGATGAACTATTAGTGGGCGAAGAGTGATGTACATAAAAGTGACATCTGGGAGGCTGATTAAAATATCATGAGTGTAGTGCAATCCTATGGGCCTACAGTGATAATAAATCACAGATTGAAGGTGAAGGTGAAAATTCTTACTTCTCAGTTAGTTCATATCTATGTGCCACAACAAAGATGAACCAGACAGGAAGCTCAACAGCAGTAATGGGCTAACAAAATCACATCCCAGAGATCTCCAGGAAAATTCAATTCCAATGTCAGCTCAAGGATGCACCATAAATACCGCATGGTATCAGCCATGGTCCATTTTCCATTTGAGGCTCTCACTGCATTAGCCAGGACCAAAAAAAGCCTTAGACCGCACAACCATCGAATGGAAGGGGAACCTGACCAAACAAATTATCGACAACCACTTCTTGCCAAGAAAGAAAAAACTCCCTCAACAGCTTGATCAAGTGGAGCATAAAACATTGTAATAGAGCAGTGCTTCCCAAACTCGGTCCTGGGGACCCACTGTAGCTGCAGGTTTTTGTTCCAACCAGCTTCTGTTTTCAACTGGACTCCTGGTCTAATTAAGTGAACTGTTATTTCCCAGGGAGAACAATACAGAAATTAAAAACTAAGTTTGGTAAAATAAAAAAATATTAAAATGTACCAAGCAGTTATATAGGATTGATGCATTATTTTTCTTTTTAACAATATTTGCGTTGTGATTTTCATTTTACTTTTCCAGATGTTCTAATTGTTTAATTAATCCATTATTTACTAATTATTAGTTCAGATGGTAAAGTAGTTGCAGCCTTTGATTATTCAGTGATGTTTGCCTGGATGTCTGCTCTGCTTGTTCTTAATTGTCATTAATAAGATACAACAAAGGGGGAAAACTGCACAGAGAAAGGGCAAAATATAATGAAATCAACAAAAGAGAGTTAGGCATTTAAATCAATAGCAAAACCAAAACTATTTCTAAATGTCTTATAAATGTAAAAATCATGCTGAAGTGCTTTTCTTAATTTAGAATAAGAAAAAAAAAATACCAGCTAATCAAATGAGATCAGCGTTATCAGCCACAGTTGGTCTCCAGAACCAAGTTTAAGAACCCCTGTAGTAGAGAACTCACAGCACTTGGGCAGGTGAGAAAAAACAAGCAGCTGGCACAGCATCCCTAGAAAATGTAATTCTTGAGTTCCAGAACTCCGTCCAGTAGTAGACAGTAAATCTAAAGCCAAAGCAGGCAGGTAGATCTGCGCAACAGAAAAAAAAAAAACAAAAAAAAAAAACATAAAATCAGTGAAAAGTCTCCAAAAAGAATGTAGCACAAAGTAATGACTTGCTGCAGGCAGTACATTCTCAAACACTAAAAGGGAAAATGGTAATTTCCTTTTATCAGTTGAAAGCATCACCCAGATGTGCACAGCATACTCTCACTGGATGGGTACAGGCAATGCAGAGTGACCATGCTTGCTCTCTAGAATAGGGGAAGACAAAAATAAGACAAAATAAAATAAAATGCACTTTAAGCAGAGAGGTCACCAATGTGACAGAAGAGCAGAGAACACCTCTTGTCTACTTGAATAATTTCAACCCGTCTGTGATCCTATGTTATTAAATATACCAGAAGACAAATAACATGTAATAGAAAGATTAATGCCAGTGTATTGTAACCATTAGCAATTTACATATTTAAGTATATTTCAGCATAATGGAAATATGTTTTTAAAAAGAGTGACATAAAGCACATGGAGGGACATGCTGCAACAGAGACGACAGCAACCCCAGACCAAGGCTCAGAATGCAGCCAGAGAATCACCAGCCAAGATCCAGGAACTGAAAGACACATGAGCCATGTCACTTGTTGATTCTTGATGCCTTAGGGAAAGCATCCCTTAAAATGTAATTATTCTTACTGTGAAAGCTTACCACTCTACTACATTGTATGATACAGTATGTGTATTGTTTAACACTGAGCACTTAACAAGCTCATAGTTTAGAGGGTCATTCTAGTCACGTGTACAGAGTACTGTGGAATTCTTACCTGTACTAGCTATGTATTATCCACTTGTACTTGTACTAGCTTTCTAAATCTAAGTAGTCAATGGTGACATCAATGTATTCAACAACAACAACATTTATTTATATAGCACATTTTCATACAAAAAATAGCTCAAAGTGCTTTACATAAAAAAGAAAGGAAAAATAAAAGAGAGAATAAGAAATTAAAATAAGACAACATTAGTTAACATTGAAAAGGAGTAAGGTCCAATGGACAGGGTGGACAGAAAAAACAAACAAAAACCCCAGACGGCTGGAGAAAAAAATAAAGCATTCATGTTTTCAATACACACCATCTGTTGGAATATATTTTTTAAGGATGTAGCAATAAAATGCATTTACTTGTTCATTCCAACAGATGGAACATCAGAAACATTACCACTGCTTTTATGAATCCCATTCCAAATGCAACAAAACAGGCAAACAGCAACCAGACAGACTCACAGATACTCTCTCACACACACACACACACACACAGACACTTATCTTTTTTTTAAGGTGTATGTGTTTATCAACATGTAACATGTTGCCACTCTCAGGTGCCATGATTATATTCTTGCAGTTCTCACAATTGTGATATATGATTAGGTCAGATCAGGTTGGGGAGCAGGCACTGGTACAGCTTGTTGCTGCACCCACCACACAACAAACAGCTTGGGATGATGGTTAGCAACCCCCCAGGCAGACACGTGGTCCAGTCCCACCCTTCAGAAATGACCATCTATCTGCCATAGCCAGGAGTTAAATGGGTGTTCCTTTGACCTGGTCCGGCCATTCAGGTCCTCAACAATGAGGATCGTGAGAGTTGGATCACCCTCAGGTAATCGCACCACATAGCCGTAGTGCCGTAACTGATGCTCCCTCAAAATTCAGGTAATGTGCCTCATTCAAGACTCCATGAGCATGATTTCATTTGACACAAAGTCAAAGCAGTGATACCCAAATATTCTCCAAAGAGATACAGTACCAAAGGAGTCCAGTCTTCATCTCAGGTCACTGGATACTGTCCATGTCTCGCAACCACATGGCAAGACAGGAAGCACCAGGAGTCTAAAGATTTGGACCATCATCCTTTTGCATAGATATCGTCAGAGCCACACACCTCTTTCCAGCAACCTCATGACCTCCCCATGCTCTCCCAATCCGTCTACTGACTTCATAGGAAGAGTCACCAGAGACATGAGTGTCACTGCTGAGGTAAGTAAACCTCTCAACAAGGTCGACATTCTCTCTGCAAACAGAAACACTGGTGATGGCTGTGCCCAAGAGGTCAGTAAAGGCCTGGATCTTTGCTTTTATCCAGGAAACTCGCAAACCCAGACACACAGATTCCTTGCTCAGTCTCTCAAGAGCCTAAAAGTAAGTAGAAAAAAGTGTCTTTTGAGATAAGGGACCCCAAGAGGTGTATCAGTGTGAGTGCTTACAGGGTGAAGAGGTGCCCTGGTGGACTGAAAACAACACAGCGTTAACCCTGGTACAATGGTTGACAGCTTTTAAGTGAGACAGCAAGAGAAGGCCACTGCTGTCCCTTGTCTTTTTGATGATACAGACATTTGTACCTATAGTATGTGCAAGTAGTGCCCTCTAGTGTTCACCTTCTGGTGTGCGGTTACCAGCTTTCAGTCCTCTCTGTCCTGCTCTTTTAGGCATCCATCTTAAAGACAAACCTATCTCCTCCTAGACCTATCTTCTTTTCCTCTTCCTTACTTCCAGATGAGGCTATTCTGCTTATCATCAATAGCGCCAAAGGATGCTTTCATTTAGTGTTTGAAAATTCCATCTTCTTGAGCTTTCTTTGGCATGAGGTAACCTCTAGCTCAAACATTAGAAGATGTCTCCCTTTGGCGGAACTGGTTCAGGGTTGTGTGGCCAATGATCAGCACCACTATCTCATATCTTAACTCCTGTTGTTCTCTCTTCTCTTTTCTCACTCTATGGCCTGCTGTTTGTGCAGGCGCTGCCTCCTCTGGGGGTCTCAGCACCCTTTTACTGGCACCCTTTGATTTGTTTTGGCTGGGTGTCTGGATATGTTTGTCTTGGGTTTGGTGGCTTGCTGTTGCATTTTGATTTTTTATCAATTATTTAAATTGGTCAGACTTGTTTTATACTTTCTTCAGGCACGTTATCTCGATAAAAAACTGGTCATAAAGTAACCTATGTTTGCATAACAATATGTTTGTTAGTTCTCTGAGTTTGTAAATGGGAGTTGTGCTATATACTGTGCTGTACAAATTAATTTATTTGCATGCCATTTTATTATATGTGTGACACTCTTTCTCTTCCCCTCTGTCGTAATTTGAGCATGTCAAGCAGTTGTTGTGCAGCATTGCAAGTATGAAATTATAAACCTAATTATATTTGTCGTTGAGTGCCATGTGTTGTGCATGTGTGGCATTCCCTCTCTGTAACTGGCATGAGTGTATAAGCTGTGTTTGTATCACACTGCACTGTTGGTTCTTGTAAGTGGCACTGTGGCACAATGTTTAGCACTGTTGCCACATGGATCTGGATTCCTGGGTTAAAATCTTGTACCTGCTGTCTATGAACATGTTGTGTTCATTCTCTCCTCGTCGGTGTGGGTTTTGTTTCCAGATCCTCCAGATGGACTGGCACCTCACCCCTGGTTGGCATCTCTTTTGCACCCAGTGCTACCAGGATATCCTCCAGCACCCACAACTGTGAAATATGTTAAGCAGATTTGAGAATGTGATGTTAAGTTTCTTCTCAGATGAACGATATAAAACAAAACCATGCTTGTCAAGGGTCTGTCATATTCTGGCTGAGACATTCAGTGTGATTGGAATCAGAGGCCATGCCGACTGTCCATGTGTAACATTAAGTTTGTTTTAACACTTCTCTAAATTTGTAAAGGGAAGCACTTTGTCCACAGCACATTGTATCCACCTTAATAAAAAAGATAAGTGTCTGTGTGTTTGTCTGGTTGCCATGTCTCTGCCATTTCCAAAGATAGTAATAAAATGCATTCCATTTGTCATTCCAACAGAATCAGAAACAGAATCTGAATTCACTTTATTGGCCAGGTACACTAATGTGTGCTAGGAATTTGTCTTGATAGTATTGGTGTAACACACGAGGACAACACAGAAAACAAAAGATGAATATAAGAAGATAATATATAAAATGATAAAATATAAAATGATAAAATATGATGCAGCATACAAAGGTGATACAAAAAATAAAGAGATAGTAGGATTAAAATATCCAGGCAGTCTAGTGTGCAGGTACTGTATACATAGATACTGAGTACAAGCTCAGACCTGATTAGTAAGAATAACTGCAAATGGAAAAAACCTGTTTAGGTGACGTGTTGTTTTAGCTTTCACTGGACAAAAACGTTTGCCAGAGGGAATTTTTTGGAACAGGATATGCCCTGGGTGAGCCTAATCAGCAATGATCTTCACGGCCCTCTTCCTTACCCTGGACTTCAATGTGTGGTGCATTATAGCCTATGCTCCTTTCACAGGCTTTGATGATGTGTTGCAGATTGGCCTTTTAGCCTGAGCAGTAACAAACCAGACAGAATATAGATGAGGTCAGACTGGACTCAGTGATGGCTGTGTAGCCATCGATATTGCTTGAGGGTGATTGAATTTCCTCAGTTGACGCAAAAAGAACATTCTCTGATGGGCTATCTTAATAATGCATGTAATGTTATTGTCCCACTTAAGGTTTTGTGACAACACAGTGCCCAGCAACATAAATGATTCTGTCACCTCAACAGCTGTGCCATTTAAAGTAAGTGATAGATGAGCAGGTGACTGTTTCCTGAAATCTATGATCATCTCCTGAGTTTTTTTGAACGTTACAGTCCAACTTTTTATGACACCACCTTGTCTTATCTGTATATGGGATCATCATTGTTTAAAATGAAGCCTATTATTGTTATGTCATCTGCAAATTTAAGTGGTTTGGCAGACAAATCACCAGAGGTATAGTCATTTGGATAAAGTGTGAAGAGTAGTTGAGAAAGGTCACAACCCTGCGGCACCCCAGTATTAAGGATTAATGGGACAGATGTGTGTGCCAAACCACACATACTGCTTCTTATCTGTAAGAAAGCCTGTGATCCAATGGCAGGTTGAACTGAGTGAGTTTCTTATCTAGGGGCTCTAGGATGATTGTATTGAAAGTCCACAAAGAAAATCCTCAAATATGCCCCTGGCTTATCAAGGTATTGGTTAATAAAGCTCAGACCTAAATCCACTGTACCTCCACAGAGCAGTTGGCTCTGTATACACACTGAAATGGGTCCAGGAAGTCTTTTGTAGCATTCTTGAGGTACTTCAGAATAACGGGTTCAAAGGTCTTCATTACCACAGAGGTTAAAGCTACTGGTCTGTAGTCATTTAGGCCTGTGAACTTTGATTTTTGTGCTGCTGGAATGATGGTGAAGGTCTTGAAGCAGGCAGGAACAGTGCACAGATCTTGGGATTGTTTGAAAATGTCTGTAAATACTGTAGACATCTGGTCTGCACAGTGCCTGAGTGTGGAAAGGGAAATAAGGTCTGGGCCCGCATCTTTTTTTAATATTTTGCTTTTTGAATAAGCTGGAGACATTTTTGGCAGTGATGACAGGAAGGGGGAAGCTGAGAAGAAGAGGAGTACAGAGTCGTAACAGTGAGACGATCAGTTGGATTTATGTCCCATTGTCTTTCAACACGGCCATGAAACTGATTTAACTGATTAGCCAGACTGGGATCAGCAAAACTGTTTGATGTTTATTTCTTGTAGTTTGTGACCTGTTTAAGGCCTCTCCAGACTGACACGCTGTCATTTGCAGACAGTTGCTCCTGCAGCTTAACTGAATACTTTCATTTTCCTCCTTTGATCCCTTTCTCCAAGATATACTTAGCTTTTCTGTATTCCTCACGATTGCCAGATCTGAAAGTACATTCTTTGTCCTGGCGCAGTCATCTGAGCTCTGGAGTGAACCAAGCCTAACATTGCTAAACTTCACAATTATTTTTGTTGGATTGCAAACATCTTCACAAAAACAAATACATGAAGTTACAGCATCAGTGTATTTGTGTACATTTGAGGTGGCAGTTTTGAAGGCACTCCAGTCTGTATGGACAAAGCAGTCCTGGAGCTCCTCTATTGCCTTGCTGGTGCACTTTCTAACTGTTCTTTTTACTGTCTTTACAGTTTTCAGCTTTTCTTTGTACGCAGGAATAAAGTGAATCATAGAATGGAAAGAATTACCAATGGGGGCAAGGGAGAAGACATGATAAACATCCTTAATAACTACAAAGCAGTGATTTAGAATATTTCTATTTCTGGTAGGGTCATCTTATTTACTGTTCATATGTAGGAAGGACCAGGTTAAAACTGACATGGTTAAAATCACTCAAAATAATAATATGCGAGTCCGGGTTGTCTTTTTCAGTCTCAGTGATGACATCAGCGAGTCGCCAGTGCACATCGAGAGCATTAGCGTGTGGGCAAATGAATAGTTGTGCTTGAAAGTTTGTGAACCCTTTAGAATTTTCTATATTTCTGCATTAATATGACCTAAAACATCATCAGATTTTCACTCAAGTCCTAAAAGTAGATAAAGAGAAACCAGTTAAACAAATGAGACAAAAATTGTATACTTGGTCATTTATTTATTAAGGAAAATGATCGAATATTACATATTTGTGAGTGGCAAAAGTATGTGAACCTTTGCTTTCAGTATCTGGTGTGACCCCCCTTGACAGCAATAACTGCAACTAAACGTTTCCGGTAACTTTTGATCATTCCTGCATACTGGCTTGGAGGAATTTTAGTCCATTCCTTCGTACAGAACAGCTTCAACTCTGGGATGTTGGTGGGTTTCCTCACATTAACTGCTCACTTCAGGTCCTTCCACAACATTTCGATTGGATTAAGGTCAGGACTTTGACTTGGCCATTCCAAAACATTAACTTTATTCTTCTTTAACCATTCTTTGGTAGAATGACTTGTGTGCTTAGGGTCGTTGTCTTGCTGCATGACCCACCTTCTCATGAGATTCAGTTCATGGACAGATGTCCTGACATTTTCCTTTAGAATTCTCTGATATATTTTATAACTCATTGTTCCATCAATGAAGTTAAGCCATCCTGGCCCAGATGCAGCAAAACAGTCCCAAACCATGTTACTACCACCACCATGTTTCACAGATGGGATAAGGTTCTTATGCTGGAATGGAGTGTTTTCCTTTCTCCAAACATTTTCATTTAAACCAAAAAAGTTCTATTTTGGTCTAATCGATCCACAAAACATTCTTCCAATAGCCTTTTGGTTTGTCCACATGATCTTTAGCAAACTGCAGACAAGCAGCAATGTTTTTTTTGAAGAGCAGTGGCTTTCTCCTTGCAACCCTGCCATGCACACCATTGTTGTTCAGTGTTCTCCTGATGGTGGACTCATGAACATGAACGTTAGCCAATGTGAGAGAGGCCTTCAGTTGCTTAGCAGTTATCCTAGGGTCCTTTGTGACCTCGCCAACTATTACATGCCTTGCTCTTGGAGTGATCTTTGTTGGTCGACCACTCCTGGAGAGGGTAACAATGGTCTTGAATTTCCTCCATTTGTACACAATCTGTCTGACTGTGGATTGGTGGAGTCCAAACTCTTTAGAGATGGTCTTGTAACCTTTCCCAGCCTGATGAGCATCAACAACTCTTTTTCTGAGGTCCTCAGAAATCTCCTTTGTTCGTGCCATGATACACTTCCACAAACATGTGTTGTGATGAGCAGACTTTGATAGATCCCTGTTCTTTAAATAACACAGGGTGCCCACTCACATCTGATTGTCATCCAATTGATTGAAAACAAATGACTCGAATTTCACCTTCAAACTAACTGCTAATCCTAGAGGTTCACATACTTTTGCCACTCACAAATATGTAATATTCGATCATTTTCCTTAATGAATAAATGACCAAGTATAATATTTTTGTCTCATTTGTTTAACTGGTTTCTCTTTATCTACTTTTAGGACTTGAGTGAAAATCTGATGATGTTTTAGGTCATATTTATGCAGAAATATAGAAAATCCTAAAGGGTTCACAAACTTTCAAGCACAACTGTAAAAACTAGCTAGAGTTACTGAGGAAAACTCATGTGGTAAGTAAAATGGTTTACGGTTTATGATAAGCAATTCTAGGTCGGGTGAGCATGATTTGAAAAGAACTGTCACATCGTTACACCAGCCTTGATTAATTTAGAAGCTCACTCCTCCATCCTTTGTTTTGTTACAAAGTTCGGTAATGTGTGAAGTTGGATAAGTCCAATGCAGAGTCGGGAATAGAATTATCCAGCTACGTTTCACTAAAGCACAGAGCAGATAAAAAAGAGAAGTCCGTTTTAGTATGTATTTGCAACTGTAGTTCATTGACTTTGTTTGCCAGCAAATGCACGTTAGATGCACATATTCCAGGCAGTGGTTACCATAGTCCTTGTTTTCTGAACCAGAATTCCAGGATGATGGAACATCACAAACATTAACACTGCTTTTACGAATCCCACACCAAATGGCACACAACAAAGAGACATGTATTGTAAATGTTTAATGCCAAGGTCTACGCTGATTACTTAGTTTTCAACCCGTCTTAGATGGATAGCACAACTAGTGGTGTATTATTTGTCAGTTTCCTTGGCTGTGTCTTTGTATGTCTGAAACCTTGCTTGTAATATTCTCTCTGAGCACGTCCATTCCTAGTACATGTCAATTGAGTATGACCCGAGTGCCCCTTCATGAGCTGCTCTCTCTTGTCACATTGTGGCTGCTGTGTCTCGTCTCCCCTTGAGGTCATTCAGCCAAGCGATTCCCATTCTCTGCTTGTCAGAGGTTTTCTGCAGATCCACTTAGCCTCCTCTAATCAGGAGGGACAGCTTCTCTGAGAGGCGTCTCACCGCTCTTTATTGCCTTCTCTCCTGGGGTGACTGGGCACTATGTGAGCTGTGGTATATGCACTTGTGCACAAGGACAGTTTGAAACCAGAGATTGAGCTATTATGAAAGTTATTGACCAGGAGGGACAAAGTTTTTGAGTACAGTAAGGTTCAAAATGAATACTGGGAGCTAGAAGAGGGCAAAGAGAAGGAGTCTTTATTCGGTAAACTCTCAGTTGCACTAGTATAAGAAAGTCAGCCTGGGAGATCTTAAAGAAAGAAGGCATTGGGAAGAGTGGTAGGGATCATAATCCTGGTTCTAATATGACCTGTCTGCATCATCATGCCAAACCTCCTCTGTCTCCACTGCCTGAGTAGTCATTTGCAGTTAAAACACCCGTCTCAGCACTTGTTGATGCTACATCTAATAGGAGTGAACCCGCTGTGGTTCCTTCCCCTGTTTCTAGAGTTAACAGGTGGACATGATCAGCTTGCACACCTCTACAGCACAATTGTCTAATCCTTCTGAGGACTATCTTGACAAATACTCATGCAGATCAGGGTGGGGAGCAGTGTATGGCAGCGGATTCTATGATGGTGCAGGATGAGTCTGCTAGTGAACTGATTTGTTCCTATGGCACCCGCAGCTATTGTAAGACGCTGCCCAAATCACTAATGTATTGCAATTATCCGTCAGCTTCTCATCAGGCTCTCAAGAGCTTCCTGTAATCAGGGGAAATGTAGCAGCTACCGTAGGTCTCACCTCACGAAGAGAAGACAAGGACAGTTAAAAAAAAAAAATCCGCCTACGCCACTGATGGGACTTGAGAAGTGCCTGCCTAGCATTCCTCTCCATTACAGCTCAAATTCACTATTTTAAACAATTCTGCACATTGTTCTGGAGTGGCACACATTCCCCACAGGTGAAGCACAGCAGGGTGGCTCATTCACATTCATATGGTTTAGGGGGGGCTTCAGGGTGAACCTCGGCAATCCATAAACCACTTGCCCAGAACCTTAAGAGGAGCCCAGATTAGCATATGCAAGTAAAAATCACACAGTATACGTGATAATAAAAATCCGATAAGCCTAAAAACTATAGCTTAAGGTGAAGCCTTTAATTTTAAAAGCTGGCTGACAAGTAAAGCAACAAATCTGCCAAATCATAATGTGCAGTTCTCCTTCCTGCCTATTATATTTCGGGAGGGTAAGGTGCCTCCCCTGGAGATTTTGGAAAGTAAACAGACGTCCTTATCCGTGTGGCTGCGGGCAGAATTTGAAGAATGATTCGGAGTACAAGAGTGTCATTACAATGTGCCAGGTGCATGATTACTATTTCTGCTACTGATTATCCCTGTGACGAATGAAATTACACTTTTAGAAAGAAATGATGGGACTTGGCCCCCGGAGGAAATTACACGGAAAGATAATGCGCTGCAGACCTTCTTTCACAAACACAAAAACACTGAACAATGGGCCTTAGGATGAAGAAAGCCTGGCCTTCTTAGTCAGTAGGTCCTAAGACTGGCCAGCCTGTAGAGTTGATGTGGCTGCCAGTAATTAGTGAATGCTCTTTAGCCATAATACCAAAGTAGGATTAGAGGAGGTGTTACTGTCATGTTCTGCACAGTGATCTTCTTACTTGCATATGCTAATCAACATGCAACACACCTCTCTATTTTTCCATCTTAATCTGTATAGGAAACTAAACTACCATCATTTTTCATGGTGCCTTATTTAGATTGAGTGTCCATGCACTGAAGTCAACAAGGGAGAGAATGTAAACACTCAGGCGTCCGCATGTCAAAATCAAAATCAATGGGCTATCATTTTTATGCAGATGATACTCAACTCTACTTCAATGTTAAAACTGGAACTTCATCAGAGCTTTCTCAGCTCACAACCTGCCTTAGTGAAATTAAAACCTGGATGGAGCAGAACTCTTTGAAATTAAACTGCAACAAAACTGAACTCCTGCAATTTGGGACTAAAATGCAGCTTAATAAAATTAGCTCCTTCCCAGTCCATCTTGGTGGTGATCTCATCAGACCTGCCTCTACTGCAAAGAATCTTGGTGTCATTTTTGATTCCTCCCTTTCTTACTCCACTCACATAAATCACATTAAGAAACTTTCCTACTTTCACCTCCGTAACATATCCCGTGTCCGCTCCTTCCTTTCCTTTTCTAATGCTGAGAAACTTGTCCATGCTTTTATTACATCCCGCATAGATTATTGTAACTCGCTGCTGGCAGGTGCCCCTTCTAATCTTATATCACAGCTCCAGCTTATTCAAAACTCAGCTGCAAGAGTCCTTACTCGAACCAGCAGCAGCGAGCACATCACACCCATCCTGCTCCGTCTTCACTGGCTCCCTGTGTCTTACACAAAGCCTTAAATAACCTCGCGCCAAACTACATCAGTGACCTTCTCCATCACTATGTGCCTGCCCGTCCACTAAGGTCCTCTGATTCTGGCAATCTTGTTGTGCCCCACACTAATCTTCACTCCATGGGTGACAGGGCTTTCAGCTGTATAGCGCCCAGACTCTGGAATGACCTACCGAAATTAATCAGGTCAGCTGATTCCATGAATTCTTTTAAAAAACAACTTAAAACTCATCTGTTCAGGAAGGCTTTTAGCTCTACTTGACTTCATTCCCCTTCTCTCAGTTTACCTCTCTGTCAAGATGCTCATGTAACCTGTATGTGTGTGCTAGACCATCAGTTCTGTTGTCTGTTAGGCTTTCTCTGAGTTTACTGTCTTAATCTTCTTATTTATTAATTTGCTTTGTACTATGCTATATACTGTATACCCTGCCGTTCTTTCTTATATTCTGTAAGTGCCTTGAGCATGGGAAAGGCGCTATATAAATAAAATGTATTATTATTATTATTAAGAGTGAGAATTACTGCACTGCATGAAACGACCGGGTGTAGATCAACTCTCTCTTAAGGAGCTCTGTTCATTGATACACCCAGGGGCCTGTGGATGTCTTTATTTGGGCTTAGCATAACTGCAGACGAGTCAATGTCCAGCGTCATGCCTATTACAGAGCCCACAAGCATCGAAAGTGGATCTTGGATCAATGGAAGTAGATTGCCTTGTTTCTAGTTTGTAGCTTATGTTATACAGTATTTTAATCATCTTCTTTCACAAAGTTGTCTTGGAAAAGTAAGCGGGTCAATATTTTACATAGATGTATGTACTACTACTACTACTCACACCTCCCACATTCCATTCCCACAATTTATTTTATGTTTGCTAACTTACAGTGGCTGTAATAAAGCGATTTAAAAAGATATTAAGAATTTCATTTAGAAAGCTGGTTTATTTGTCACCAGTGTGTGATCTGATAGTGACGCGGTTGCGGACACCACTGCCCAGCCAGCCCCTAGGATGTAGTTGCAAATAAATTACTAAAAGTTATTCTAGACAGGAGGGGGCCACCTCTGGGCACTGCACAGGGGCCTCCAGCAAACTAGCTATGCCACTGGGCTGATCCATGGAAGCTCCACCTTGCAGCTTACAGGAGATTCTATGGATATCAATGCTGGATAGCACGGACAGGACACCTTCAGAGGTCTTGTAAAGTCTATGTGTTGGTGAGACAGAGCTGTTTTGGTGGCACACAAAGGAGCAACATTTTAAGCAAGTAGCCATAATGCTTTGGTTCATCAGTGTACATAGAACAGTATGTCTGTTGGTGAAGGGAAGCAGGCTACT